>NC_061113.1:121271245-121338745 GCF_002878395.1 Capsicum annuum
TAGGTGTCAAAAACACTCCGTTTTGAGTTATTTTAAAGGTAATTAAGTCTTTAAATACTCCTTACACGTCCCTAAACTTAGCCCTACAAAATATATAGCTTCTAAACATATTACAACCCTATTTTCATCTCAATGCTCATCATCCAAGAGCACTAAAGGAGAAAAACAACTAGGGTTGCATAATTAAGCTTGAAGATCCGATTTCAAGGAAATTCCTCCGTCAATCATCAAGAATCTTTCTTCTAAGGTATGCGTAGTGTTCATCCACGGATTCCTTTTGTCCGTGGAGTTCAAGAATCAATATTTAAAATGCAAAAGCTTGGTTGATTGTGGTGATATGATCATACCCATGTTGATGCTTGTTTGTTTTTCCTCTTTTTCATTATAAAGTATGATTTCTATATTGTTGGGCGTTGATGATCATGTTGTTGATATTGGGTGATTCCCAAGATGGAATCTTTATATATTTTTTTATGAATTCATGATATCATATGAGTTGGAAACATGTAAATTTGGTTGTTCATGATGTATAATTTGATGATTTCACCTATGCTTAAGATTTTGCATGTAAGGTGTTTGATAAAATGCCTAAGGAACTAGAAATCATGCAATATAGCTAAATTGTGACTAAGTAAAGGATTGATGATATGCCCTTACGTTCCAATGACTTGTATGTTGTTAATGTGCCTTGTAAATGTTGTTGGAATACTCATGAACTATTCTTATAAGATTATGCTATGTTTACATGCAAATCCTACGTATGAACAAGATGTATTATAACCATGAAATCCATATAAACTTCCATGCTATTGGTATGTGTTGCCAATATGATTATGCAATGAACATGATATTAAGATTGTTCAAGTACTTCCATGTGATATGAAATCCTTTCCATGCAATACATTGTTGATAACCATGCTTAGTATGAGATCCCTACTTATGATATTATAAATTATGGACTCTACTCTTATGATCAAGTCAGTCATGTGTGTCAGTTTCCTTCCATCGAGTCCTGGGGGTACTTGTACCCGAAAACTATAGTTGTGTGCCTAGATCCATGTCATATTTCACGATATCCGAACTCAAGCTAATTCCATAGACTTCAGCCAGTCATGTGACTCAGGAAAACCTTATGATGTTAGTCAGTTGTCAGATATCATTAACATTCTTCCAGTCAATGGAAGTCAGTAAGATTAAGTCATGTACAGTCAGTTATTCATGTCTAGTCCCTCCAGATGGGAGTAGAGTTTAGCATCGATTAAATCGAAGGATGGGAACTCACCCGCCAGTTCAGGGTGTGATTCTTAGTAGAAATCCTTGTGTTCTAGAACTACGTAGCTAGCGTAGGTTGAGACATCTTAACTCGCCAGATTAGGGTTGATGGGATAGCTTAACCCATCAGTTTAGGGTTCCCATCATTCTTATTGAGTACCCGCCAGATAAGGGTCACTCATAGGCTATCCTTACCCATGGCACGGTATTGATACCCCTCCAGTCGGGGCAGAGATTGGACCCCAGCTTATCCATAATGGCATACATGGGGCATGTCGGTTAAACACTACTTCCAACAATTTCAGTATCAGTCTCAGTAAAATAACTCAGGGCGTTCTTCAGATTTCAGTATACACAGGACTATCAGATACAGTCGTCCATGTTATTAGTTTCAGTATCAGTCATAACAGTTATTAGTAAACCATGTATTAGCTTACAGGTCATGCTATCACTTATTCACGGTCCCAGTTTTTATATATGTATGTTTGCACTCCCACGTTCATATTAGTCAGTCAGTGTTGTTCATGCATAAAACCCTTTATATTCAGCCTACCTTCCTCGTATACTCAGTACTCCACTTATACTGACGCATTTGTGCTATGGTGCTTTCTTTTCATACTAAACCATAGGTTCTGAGACACGAGCTCCAGCCCAGCTGTAGCGGTAGCATTCCAGTCGCAGAGACATAGTGAGTCCTCATTGATTTGAGGACAATATGATTTGATACATTTATTTATTTCTTCAGTTTAGTTTTACGGATTTAGGGTGAGAAATGTTTCTTCAACTCCTTATTCAGACAGTTTAGAGGCTTTCAGATTTATGTTCAGATTAATGTTCAGATTGAGTTGTTTTGGGTATTTTCACCCACATGATTGTGTTCAATTGAACCTTATGGCCTTACAGTTCCATGTATTCTTCATTATTATATCATGATTTGCAGTATACAGGTATAAATATCAGTCATGGGTTAGCTTGTGGTCCCTCGGGGTCATAAGCACTGTGTAGCATTCCGGTTCAGCAAATTCGGGTGTTACAATGCTGGAGTTAGGTAGAATGTGATTCATCTAAAGTTGTTCATGTTTTATCTATCTAGGGAGGCAACTTTGTGGTTGACTGAACTAGCATCCAATTCTATAACAAATTGGAGGAAACTAAAAGGAGCTTGCCTAGAAAGATTGTGTCCACCTTCCAAGATATTACATTTCACCTTCCAAGATATTACATTTGAGGGATGAGATTTGTTAATTTAAGACACAGCCTAATGAGTCCCTTTGTAAAACATGGATGAGATTTAGATGAAGTTTATTCAATACCCAAATCATAAGCGTACTAATGAGCACCTGATGGAGACATTTTATAAGGCTTTTAACTCAAAAACAAAGCCAATGGTAAATAATATATCAGAAAGAAATTTTATGGATTATACTTTTATTGAGGCAACTAAGATCTTGGATAGGCTAATAAAGACAAGTAGAGCTTGGCATACAAGGGATTCTGAGGTAGCAAGCAACACTTATTTAGTTGGGATGTCAATGAAACAACACCAAAGAGAAGAAGAATATGACTAGGATATGGCTCATATGAAAACATAGATGGACTTTCTTACTAAGAATTTATTGTTAGGTAATGTGGAGAAGATAAAAGTAGTTGGGTCTTATAGTAGGGAAGCTGAATTTGATTTTATAGAAAAGGCAAAATTATTTGAATAACTAGGAGGTTTTTGAGATGGTGTCTATGAAAACCAATATTAAAATAATCGAAGAGAGAATTAATATGACAATGCTAGTTATAGAGATGGTGACCAAGAAAAGTGGAAGAAAAAAGGTAACCCAAGAAGATTGTATGTGTGACTCAGGAGCCATGATAATGTGACCAATGATTCTGGAAAGATTTCTATGGAAGCCATGAAGGATAAATTACTTAAAGGGGTGGATGCAACTGATGCAGGTATCAAATAAGTAAAAAGTGATCTATCGAAAATGAGCCATTTGGGGGATTTCCATTCAACATTCATTAAGAATTTAGAATAATAAATAAATTTATTATCTGTCACTTTTAATCAAAGAAAGAGTGGAACATATGGAGTGATAGGGTACAGAATCCCAGGAATGATAGAACATATATGGCTATTACCACTAGAAGTATAAGAATATTACCGGACACACATCTAAAAGTACACCCCTAGTAGATAATGTAGTATCAAAAGATGAGGTAATGGTTAATGATGAAGTGATGGATACTTAGCCAGCTGAGTTTGAGAAGCTGAGAGAGTTGGGTGAGAATATTGTGGATGTGGATAAACCTTTCAAGGTGAAAAGTGTTAATGACTTAGGTCATGAAAAAGGGAAAGATATGGAAATACCCCTAACCAAAATTCCTAGGACACCTCCTCTATTCCCATATAGGATAAAGTGAGAGGTAGAGGACATCAAGTTTAGCAAGTTCATGGCAATGTTGAAACAATTATCAGAGAATGTACCATTAATTGAGGCGTTAAAACAAATGTCAGATATACTAAATTCATGAAGGATCTAGTTATAAAGAAGAGGACAGTCTGCTATGAGCTAGTAGATAATATTTATCATTGTAGTACCATTTCCACAAGATCACTGGTGTAAAAGAGATCCGACTCTAGAGAATTCATTATACCATGTACGATTGGTTCCTTTAGCTTTGCTAAAGATCTTTGTGGATTTGGAGCAAGTATAAACTTCAAACTGCTAGCAATTTATTAAAAACTAGGATTAAGAACCTGTAAATTGATATCTATACATTTGTTGATGGTAGACCATTCAGTGAAAAGACTGGTTGTATTATTTATGGTGTGTTAGTGAAAGTGGAAAATTTCATGGTCCTTTCAAACTTTATAAGTCTTGATTAAGAAGTGGATTTTGAAGTTCCCATAATCTTGGGCAAACTATTTTTGGTCACTGGGAGAGTACTAGTGGATATGGAGATGAATGAACTGAAGTTTAAACTCAATGATGAAGAAGGTAACTTTGATGCTTGTCAGTCTATGAAGAAATCCAGGGAGATAAATGTAGTGTCTCTTATTGATTTTGTTGATGAGGTTGATCTAGTTGTGCCTGTTGAACAAAAATTTATTGTTAAAACCTTAGTAGTTATGTTGATGAACTTTAATAGTAAGAGAATTAAGGAGTATGATGAAATAGTGTGTGCTTTGATTAGAACGGGTCCATATCATTTGCTCTGAAGAAGTTACACTCAAACTTTAAGAATAGACCAACACTTCCTGCAAATCCATCTATTAAAAAGCGACCTATGTTGGAACTAAAAGAGTTACAGAGTCATCTTCAATATGTATTTTTAGGAGAGAGGAATACATTTCTTGTGATTATTGTAGCATAATTGGTAGAGCCTCATGTTGAAGCTCTTGTATCAATATTGAAAAGGCACAAGAGTTCTATATGGTGGACTATCGTAGATATCATTGATATTCTGCCACATATATACACATATAAAATCCAACTGGTGAAATATTATACACAAACTATTAAATATCAGAGGAGGCTTAACCCACATATACAAGAGGTGGTGAAGAAGGACATAATTAAATGTCTTGATGTAGGGGTATATACCTAATCTCGGATAGCAAATAGGTGAGTCATGTCCAATACATATATAAGAAAGAAGGAATGATTGTTGTATCAAATTAAAAGAATTAATTGATTCCTCTTAGGTTAGTGATAAGGCAGAGAGTGTGTATGGATTATCATAATTTGAACTCGTGGACACTCCAACACCATTTCTTAATGCGTTTCAAGGATCAAATGTAGGATAAATTAGCTGGAAAGGGGTGATACTATTTTTTGGATGGTTAGTCTGGGTACTACCAAATCTCCATTGCATTCTAGGATCAATAAAAGACTATGTTAACATACCCATATAGAGTTGTATGATGTTGATTTTCTCCAACATAGTTAAGGACACTTTAGAAATGTTCATGGTTTACTTTTTGGTGGTTGGAGATTTATTCGACGAATTCTTAACAAATTTTAGTAATGTATTGCAATGATGTAAGGAGTTTAATCTGATACCCAATTGGGAGTAATGTGATTTCATAGCGAAAGAAGGCATAGTGTTGGGCAATAAGATCTTAGTAAAAGGGATTTAAGTGGTAGAGCTAAAATTGAAGTGATTCAAAAGTTACCTCTACCTATTTTGATGTAAGGAGTACGAAGTTTCTTAGGCCATGTGGGATTTTATAGGAGGTTCATCAAGGACTTCTCGAAAATTTCCAATCCTTTAAGCAAACTATTAGAAAAAAAGGTTAAATTTGAGTGGAATGAGGAGTGATTGAAAGAATTTAAATGTCTTAAAGAGAAGTTTGTTTTAGCACCTATAATTATTGTACCTGATTGGTCCAAACCCTACAAGATAATGTGCAACACAAGTGAGGTGTCCCTTGGTGAAGTTCTAGTCTAGAGGAAAAAAAAGTTGTTACACCCAATATTCTATGCAAGTAAATCATTGAATGGAGCTCAGAAATATTTCATGATCACTAAGCATGAGCTACTTTTGTAGTGTATGCATTTGAAAATTTTAAAGAATACTTCTTGAGGACCAAAGTAGTGGTACTACTACCCATTTAGAATCGTAGTATTTGATGGCAAAGAAAGATGTCAAACCCTTGTTAATTTGATGGGTTTGGTACAAGAGTTTGATTTTAAACTAAGAGACAAAAAAGGTTATGAGAACAAAGTGGATGACCACATGTCTATGTTGGAGAATGAAGCGATCCAAAGAGTGGAATTAGAGATTGATGATTCATTCCCAGACAAACAAGTGCTTGAAGATAGCCTTGACCTTATTCTTGTTTAGCGGACTTTGCAAACTACCTTATGAGAAAATTATTCCAGTGGAATTGAACTTTTAACAGTGAATGAAATTCCTCCATTATGTGAACAGGTACTTATAGGATGAGCCTCATTTGTTTTGCTTTTGTGTAGATAATATAATTTGAAGATGTGTACTCGAGGTGGAAATGCTTGAAATATTGCAATCTTGTCACTCTTCTCGTATAGGAGGACATCATATAGGTGACCACAAAGCCCCAAAAAATTTATAGAGTGGGTACTACTGGCCAGCCATTTATAAGGATGCTTATTGGATCGTAAGAGTTTGTGATTAATACCAACATTAAGGGTCAATTTCTAAGCACTAGTAGATGCCTTTGTCAATTATTCTAGAGGTTGAATTATTTGATATGTGTGGAATCAACTTAATAGGGCCCTTCCTGAGTTCTTATGGTAAAAGTATATTCTCGTTTTTATGGATTACGTATCCCATTGGGTTGAACATATGGCATTATCTAATACTGAGTCAAAGAGGGTAGTACTTTTCTTGAGAAAGAACACATTTTCCCTCTTTGGCTCTCCTCATACAATTATTTGCGATGGGGTATCACATTTTTGTAATAAGGTGTTTAGGGTTGCATTGGAAAAATATGGTGTAAAGCAACACAAAGTGGCTAATCCTTACCATCCCCATACGAATGGGCAGGTTGAAGTGTCAAACAGGGAGATTAAACTGAGTATGGCAAAATCTATGAATACTAACTGTAGTGATTGGTCAAGGAAGCTTGATAATGCTCTTTGGGATTACTGTACTGCTTTCAAAACTCCAATAGGTATATCACCATACCAACTGGTATTTTGTAAGTCATGTCATTTGCCAATGGAGTTGGAGCATAAAGCATTATGGGTGCTGAAGCATTTGAACTTGAATTGGAAGAAAGTGGCTAACTTGAGATTGGATCAGTTGAATGAAATAGATTCATTCTATCTTTGCTCTTATAAAAGCTATAGCCTTTACAAAGAGAGGATAAAACCGTACCATGATCATAGAATTAGAAAAAAAGAATTCCAATTTGGAGATTTGGTCTTGTTGTTCAAATTAAGATTCAAATTGTTCCAAGAAAAGCTAAAATCAAAGTGGTCTAGCCCATTTAAAGCAACTCAAATGTTTGCATCTGGAACAGTAGATCTTGAGAACAAGGATAGTAAGTTTTTCAAGGTTAATGGACAGTGATCAAACAATACCTTAGTTAGCTAGAAGAGGTTAAGTTGGTGATATCAATGTATCTTGATGAAGTCTGATTAATCAAAATTACTGGCTTGTGTTGAGGCTTTAATTAGGCACTAGTGGGAGGAAACCCCCAATGTGTTGTACGACCATGTAGTTAGTTTCTTTTTTGTTGGTTAGTTAATGTAATTTATGTGTTAAGTGAGAAAGAGGCAAAAATGTATAGAAGTGGAAACTATTCATCAGCAACTAATAGACTGACCAACCATTACAGGTATGATGGACCATTGGTTTGATCTATCAAGATGAGCCTAAAAAGTGAACGTTCTGGATAAAAGGCAAATTGGACTGTCAGTGATATAATGGAAAGTTGTAGTAATCATCCCACATGAGCTAAAAAATTCACACTCCTTATCATAAAAGGGATATCAATATATACATGAGTACAACTCCTCTCATTTATTTCTTATACAAAGACACTAAATTCTTTCTAGGACATCTGTTCAGGAACACTAATCATAACTTCCTCTAACCCCCAAAGTTACCAACTTATGACTAACATTATTATGGGAATGGGCATCCACTCTACCAAACACTAATCACTATATCTTCAACTCCTTAGAATACTCACATTACACCTCTATTCACATAACTTGCAACTGAACAAAATTTGTAAAATCATACCCAAGATTCATATTGCCTACTAGTATTTCCCTGGATAAGGGGAAATGATAAGGGCGACGGATCGTCACTAATGTGATCCAAATGAATAATAGCAAGACAACTTAGTCATCAATACTCTGGTAAGGCATGATGACACAAGTGATGGCCTACCATCTCTACAATAGACCATCATAGTAATTGTCGGAGGTGAGCCAGTTAAGTTATTTGAAATTAGGCCAGTCCATGTGCTTAATCGTTCGAAAAAATTTTCAAAATTGGGCCCGCAACCCGGTTCAAATCCACCCAAGAATAAAATGAGAAATAAATTCCCACATTTATTCATGACTTTTCCATTTCATCTTCTTAAATGGTTAAAACTCTCACATTCATCCACTTTTAAATAGCATTCATCCCCCACTAACTCTTCAGTTCATATTTCATTGCTATATAAGCCTTCCTAAGCATATCTCTTCATTTCATCATTCAAAACTCATTATCTCTACTTTGAAAGTGTTTTATTTTTCTTTTTCAAGAGTGTAGTATTACTCTACATTACTTCCAAGTTTATTGTGAAAGCATTCATCCCCCACCAACTCTTCATTTCATATTTCATTGCTATATAAGCCTTCCTAAGCATATCACTTCATTTCATCACTAAGAACTCATTCTCTCTACTTTGAAAGTATCTTATTTTTCTTTATTAAGAATGCAGCATTACTTTACATTACTTCTAAGCTTATTATGAAGTTGCATTTCATGGCCAGATGTTCTCATATCCTTAAATTTTGTGCATGATTAATGCTTGAAATAGGATAAAGTTAGTAAGACTTTTGTTTTCATATTTTTGGTTTGAGTTGCAAAAATAAAGTTTGATGTACTATGATGGATCCCACGTAGGGGTGAAGGAGTAACCCTACTACAAAATAAAACTTGATGGTATGATAGGTTTAACCTATTATTGTATCGGGTGCATAAATGTAGGCCCACCACGTATTTGACAAGAGTGATAGACCATCAAAATAACTGTCTCCAAACTTATTTGAAGCATGAACAATGGTTAAGGGGTGACAGGCGAGTCGATGGATCATTATAAGGGCAATGAACCATCACTTGAACTGTCTCCCTAATCTTGAAATTACTTGGAATAAACTTGAATGGTGAAATAGTTTACCTAACAAACAGTCAAATATGTGATGACCCATCGGGGTATCTATCATATTTGATCATCTATCATATTTAAGTGCGACAATAGGAGTGACGAACCGCACCTAATGTGATGGACTGCCAACCAATCCATTGAGCTTATATAGAATCTGATAATTACTCTTTAGTTAATATTTTATTTTTACTTAACCCTATGTTGTCTATTCCTTATCTCATTTATAATGACTCAAAATTTATTATCAAAGAATAGGTGGGTGTATGACTAGGACAACTCAGGAGTACACCACCTCAAGACTCAATGATGAACCTATAGGGGACACTGATGCCCCATCCTACCACACTCAACAGAGTGAAAAAAATCATCAACCACCCTAATAATCTGATGATGAGATAGAATCATCCAGTATTGAGGCTAGTAGTGAAAATGAAATTAATGGTAGTTCTAGTTCAAGTTCGAGCTGAGAGATTGAGTAGGATCCTAAGCATGATGAGGGTATCTGATTCATAGAAAGGACCCTGAGGTTCAGGAGACAATTAGGTTGAAGGTTGAAGGGTTAAATAAACACAACTATAATGGCCTTCAACCTAAACAATGAAAAAATATAAAGAGGCTCATTGCAGAAGAATGCAAGTTAATCACCACAAATCCCCTATAATATTTGGACCTTGAGAAGTGATTCAATAAGTATGAGTTGGGATGATTAAGTAGACCTCATGGATCATATTACCCCACTATTATTAGGGAATCCTTTTCAAAATACCTAGCGATTAGTAGAAAGATTGCCCAAAAGGGTCAAAGGTAGTAGACGTGCGAAATAGAACAAGAATCCCAACAAGAGGAGTAACAGTGGACATATCTAAGCACACCATCTACTCAATATGTTTTGGTCAACTATATACTACTCCTACAATCACTCTGAAGCTTAGGAAATAGATGACTACTACATCTACCCAGAGGTCATTGTTAGCAAAAATATTGATGGATAGCAAGGATCGATTATGGCTAAGGAATAGAGAGAGACTTTCTAAATCTACATGAGTTTTGGAGCAAAGTGTTTGTAGGTTATTATGAGACTAAAGATGATGTCGATAGCAAGAGATATGAATTTGGAACCATTGGGAGCGGTGTTGGTTGCTTGTTTGATTGAAGGGCTGAAAATAAATTTTGGGCAAATTATAGTTGATGATTTATTTGTTTTGGCACACAAACTTCTAGTGCTTTTCCTTTTCATGCCTTATCATGAAACTATGTATGAAGGAAAATATGCCAATCATTCGAGGAGTTGATAATGAATTTTGGGCTCGAAGAAAATAAGATATTGAGAAAGTGAGGGATGAAACCAAGTTTGAAATGAGAGTTCACAAGCCACCAGCATTTGGGCCACAGTCCCATCCTACTCTGGAGGCATCATATGTACCTTTATGTAATCCATAACCTCTTGCTACTATTGTTCCACAAGGAACTTCTACAGCACTCGAGTCAGTTCCTACAGCTCCTACTGTTAATACTGTTGATAAGCATCCATGACACCTAGCTATTCAGAGTATGGATTGACCTTATAGAATTTTGTGCAAATAGTTAAGTCTTAAAAGAAGTTTAAATGGAAATTGAATTTATGGGCCAAAGAGTTTAAACCATTTGTGGATACAGTTGTAGCATAGGCTTTAAAGCCATATAAGAACCTACATGCACAAATAGATGATATAGAGGAATAAGTGAATAATAGGCTAATAGAACTATTAGTTAAGATTTAAATAGGTTTACTACAGTGTTGAAGAAGGCACAAACTGATATTGCTGAATTGAAAAAATAATATATTTCAGGTATTTTTTATCTGACATTCCTAGAGGTAGATAAAGAAAATAATATTTTGATTTAATGGGCCAGCAATTGAAATACAAAGGCAAAGCCATGAGTGAAGGTGATGAGAAGATGTCATCAAAAAATAAAATATATAAGGATGAGATAAATAAAGAAAGGACATTGCAAAAAGTAGAGAAATATTCAATGAGAGATGAAGAAGCAAGAAAGAAAAAAGTTGAAGATGATGTTATTGGTTTGTCTAATAGATCAGCCCAGATACGTGGGCACAAGCCACCAATTTTACCAGTACCCACTCTAGTTTTGGATAAAGTAGGTGATTTGAGCACCCCTACCACCGTTATGTCACTACTATTGCTACTAAGGCTAGTAGGGCCTCCCATGACTCTATAGACTCCTAATCCTAAGGGATATTCAAGTATTCTATTCATTTTTACATTATTATTTATGCATTATGGATAATGCATTTTTAATGGGGGTGGGTTACTTGTATCTATCAAGGAGTTTGTCACCATAGGGGTTTTTGTTGCCTGTTTTATTTTCCCTCATGTGTTATCTAGGAGAACCAGTATTTCTAGGATGTTTATTTCTTTATTTCTTTTTTTATTATTGTCATGTGATTGTATATATCATATTTGTTGAAAGAAAAGGATTAAATAAAAAGTTATTGGTGGATGAAATGTTTGATGTTATGAAATAACGACCATCCTCAAAAATTTTGATCATGTGTATAGTCCTTAATGATTAACTATTGTGGATTTCTACTTGGCATTAGAATATCTATGTAAAGTAAGAGTGCTTAAGCTAAGCACAAATCTAAAAATTAGTAACATGTGTATCATTTCACTATTATGTGTTCATGAGGATTTTGTGTATTTCTTACTTTGTGAATAAAGCTAAAACTTTTCTGGTTCATTGTATTAAGTGATAGTTTGTTGAATAGGATAGGATCATAAGACATTTTTCAAATGATTCCACTTATCCTTAAAATCCTAACCAAAAATGTAGTTATTTGTATATCCCCTTGATTTCCATTTGAGCTGGTATCCTTTTTATTCAACACCTTTAACCTTTCTTTCTTTATTGCTAAATTATTATTTTGGCCTTAGTTCCCCTTTGGACATTATTCACTTCCAACTTAGGGATATTTCTTAAGTTGAGGGTGGTTACTATAGAGAGTTGACAAGTAGAGAATGGGTTAAAGAAAATTCTTAGTGTTAAATGTTTACATTGGCCCTAATCCCTTATGGATATTATGCATATCAAATTGTGTCAATAGCATAATTTAATGGTGTCTAGTGTGAAGGGTTTAGTGAATGAGTAAATCAAGTCGTCGAAATTGTATAATAGAAGATGTACAGAAGTTTTAAAAAAAGAGGTTGAGACACTAAGAAGGAAGAACAAAGTGAGAATTTAAGCTAATAAGTGGAAACAATAGCAGGATGGATAGGTCACTATTCTAAAAATATATATTACTTGTACCCAAGACTTTGTTACAAGACTAATTAAGTCCTGTAGTGATCCTTGCCAACCAATTGTAATACTTAGTAAAATATTAAGGGAATGCCTATAGCTTTGTGTATGTAATGTTTGAAATTTGTGGTGAGAGTGAAAGATTTGAATAACAGTCCTTGAATTTAATAGATCAGTGGGAGACACACTTCTTTAAGGTAAGAGCATATGAATGATACTTGTGATTGCTGATTTTTTTATTTGGTTTGTTATGTGTATGCATATAACTTAGCTAGGGTGTAATGCCAAGCATGGATCCCTATCAGTTAGGGTTATAGAACTTGTTTACATGTTAAAGTGTTAGTCCTTTCTAGATCCAACAATTTCTCATTCTTTATTGATCTTATTGCATACATGATATAGTTTTAAGTTGCTTAAGGAAAAACAATCGTCCTAAGTTAAGGGTGTTGAAGTATCGGCTTCTGACGGTATATTTTTTATTTTCTAGGAAGGATTATTGCTTATTTTCTAGCAACTAATAGTGTTATTCAATATGTTTTATGCTTTCTCTCAGGAATCAAACTTAAAGATAAGGAATATCAAATTTTTAAGTCGAAGAGACCTATGATGGGGACACCGGCAAATCACCATGCCCATACGGACCATCAAACCACCCATCACCATAAGGCAAAAAGAGGGTCAATTTGGAATGGAGAGACAATCTAATCGACAGACCATTACCCTAGTTGTTCCAACCAACCTGAATCTATAGATAATCATGTATAAAGCCTCAAAGGGAGCAATGAACCTCTAGACCAATGACAAACCATTATCGTAGCCATCAAAGACTTTTTTGGGTAAACTAGTTATAGATAATCGGCGATGGTTCAGCCGTTGTTACATTCTAGTGCTTATCCCACTGACAGTCCTAGAATGCTACATCATTTCATGATGTAGGGTTCGAAGACTTTTCAATTTCTCTACTGTAGCTGTTGTTGAGTACTTTTATTGAGTTATTGTAAAGTGGTAAGCCTCCATCCTTTAGAAGGCCTTTTTCATTCATTATTCTTTCTTTATAGTCAATGTACCTTTGTATTTTTTTTGTCATAGCCAGAGGCATGTCCCAACTTATAAGTTATTCTAGTTTTAGAGGCTTTCGAGGACAAATATGGGTTGGTTGTTGTTTGGACTCTTAGTCTTTTATTGAGTTATCTAGTCATCTTATTTTTACTATTTGATTGGCTTCTTCTTTATTTCTATCATTGTTATCTTGAGGTTAGGCTAAGTCTTCGATCCATGGTGGGATTGAGATACCCATCACGATTAGGACCTGGTTTGGGTCGTAACAAGATTGGTATCAGAACACGATTTTGGGTCGTTATGTGTCCACAAAGCCATGTCAAGTGGAGTCCTTTTATGGATATCTAGTGTACCACACTTATAATAATGAGACTACAAGACATTTAGCACTATTTTCTTTCTTGTATTCTATTTGGGGCATAGAATCTAGTTTTATGAAACTTCTCTAAATCTTGGCTTCCTCGCATTTCAGATCATGCCTCCTTGAAGATCTGAAGGTTGTAGAAACTCTGCTAGACCATCTGTCCTACACATGAAAATATAGAGGGGACTCACCCTATTTATGGAGTGCAAACCTGGTCTAAGGTCCCTTTTTCTAATTGTACTGCTCCACGTGGAGTTCTACTGATCCCTACTAGTTCTCCTTGGGCTTCTCAAGCTGGTGATAATTATGCTCAATCACCCCAAGGAGATATTTCTAATGCGTATTTCCATCAGTCCATTCATATGCTTACTTAGTTGGTGTCATCATAGTCTCATCAGTCTGATCGTGTGGGTTTTGCTGCCCATTCATCTAAGGTCACTCAGGTTGGAAAATTTATGAAATTAAATCCCCCGATCTTTAACATCTCTAAGTTTGAGGAGGATCCTCAAGGGTTCATTAATGAGATGGAGAACATTTTTTGGGTGATGCATGCTACTGATTCTAAGGGTGTACAATTTGTTATGTATCAGTTAAAGGATGTAACTTATTAGTGGTATGAGAAGTAGGAAGCTACGAGGGGAGATGATGCTAAATAAGCAATATGGTATAAGTTTTTGCATGCTTTTCTTGATTACTTTTTTTCTTAAGAGTTGAGGAAAGCTAAGGCTGAGGAGTTTGTTAACTTAAAGATGGTAAAGATGAGTGTGAACGAGTATGCTCTAAAGTTTCAGCTATTGGCTTATTATGCTCTAGAGTTGGTGTCTAATATGAGGTCTCAAATGAGATAGTTTTCTTCTAGTTTGTCTCATCATTTTGTGGTGAAATATAATGCTACTATGTTGAATAATGATATGGACATCTCCAGGCTGGTGGTTTATATGAAGTAGGTTGAGGATGAGAAAAAAAAAGTAGGCAGACATGGGATAGAGGCAGAATAAGTAGTTTAGTTATTTTGAGTAGGGTGCAGGTCAACAGAATAGTGGGAGAGATGGTAGATAGTGGACTAAGAAGAAGAATTAGGGAAATTCTTATTCGGCTGCCAGTGCTCCTTATCCTAAGCCTTCAGGTGATCTTCGTTTCTAGGCTATCAGTGGTCCTAAAGCATAGGGTGCCTACTATCAGGATAGTGGAGCTCAGTCAAGCCCACCTTATCCTTTTTGTCATTTTTGTGGGCAGCTTTACCATAGGTATTATGAGGAGGGAAGAAATTGGTACTATAATTGTCATCAGTTGGTCATATATAGTGAGATTGTCCTTCATCTAGGGTTTCCATGGGGCTAATAAAGCTTCGATTGCCATTTTTTAGCCCCTGCCCCTAAGGGCGCTACTTCTGGTACTGGCGCTAGACAAAATTATCTCTATGCTCTTGCCACCCGCTAAGAATCTGAGGCTTCCCCAGATATTGTTACTGGTACATTACAACTCTTTTTTGGTGATGTTTATTATTTGCTTGATCTAAATTCTACCCATTCTTATGCCACCGCTTATGTAGCTGTGCACTTTGGTTTTGGTCTATCTTTCATAGAGAGACATTGGTGGATTTAATGATGTTTGATATGGTCGATTTTGATGTTATCTTGGGGATAGAATGGCTTCACTCATGATATACTTCTCTAGATTATAGGACCTAAAAGTTTAGTTTCCATTTCCCTATTGATCCAATATTAGAATGTGAGGGGAGTTCTTTAGTGCCCAAAAAAAGGTTTATCTCTTATCTTAGAGCCCAAAGGTTGATATCAAAAAGATGTATGTATCTTCTAGTTTGGGTTAAGGATTTTAACTCTGATGGTCCCTCTTTGCAATCTATCCCTATGGTTAATGAATTTCTTGAAGTGTTTCTAGATTGTCTTCGGGGAATTCTTCCTGATAAGGAAATAGAATTTGAGATTGATCTTTTATTAGATAACTATCCTATTTTTATTCCTTTTTGTAAAATGGCTCTGGCTGAATTAAAGGAGATAAAGTAGCCATTAAAAGAACTTCTTCATAAGGGTTTTATTCATCTTTGTGTTTCTCCATGGGGTGCTCCTATACTTTTTATGCAAAAGAAAGATAGGTCTCTTCGAAAGTCCATAGACTACCATTAGTTGAATAAGGTTATTATGAAAAATCAGTATCCTCTTCCTAGGATTGATGATCTTTACAATCAACTTTTGAGTGCTAGATGTTTCTCTAATATTAGACTTTGTTTGGGCTATCATCAGTTTAAAATTAGGGAAGTTGATATTCCCAAGATTGCTTTTCGAACACAATATGGTCACTTTATATTTCTAGTGATGTCATTTGGGTTGACGAATGCTCCAACTACTTTCATGGATCTTATGAATCAAGTTTTTAGGCAGTTTCTAGATTTTTTTATTATAGTATTCATTGATGACGTCTTGGTGTACACTAAGAGTAAAGAGGATTATGTCAATCACCTTTGAATTGTGTTGCAGACCCTTAAGGACTAGAAGTTGTATGCAAAATTTTCTAAGTGTGAATTTTGGATAAATACTGTAACTTTTCTTGGGCATGTAATTTTTAGTGAAGGGGTCAAAGTGGATCAACAGTAAGTTGAGGCAGTTAAGAAATGGCCTAGACCCATGCCGCAACTGACATTAGCAATTTTTTTGGCTTGGTCGGGTATTATAAGAGGTTTGTGGAGAGTTTCTCATATATTATTGATCAATTGATAAAGTTAACTCAGTAAAAAGTTAAGTTTTAACGGTTCAATGCATGTGAGGGTAGTTTTGAGAAATTGAAGGATAAGTTAACTTCTATGCTAGTTTTGACCCTACTTGAGGGTACTGAGGGGTTTGTTGTCTATTATGATGCATCCTATGTAGGACTAGGCTGTGTGTTAATGCAGCTAGTAAGGTTTTAGCCTATGCTTCTAGGCAACTTAAGGTCCATGAGAGGAATTACCTAACTCACAATCTAGAGTTGGTGGTTGTGGTTTTTGTGTTGAAAATTTGGTGCCATTATCTGTATGGGGTGCATGTGGATATCTATTCAAATAATAATATCTTGTAGTATGTGTTTACGCAGAGAGAGTTAAATCTCAGGCATAGGTGGTCGCTCAAATTGCTTAAAGACTATGAAATGAGCCTTCACTACCTTTTAGGAAAAGCTAATGTGGTTGTTGATGCTCCTAGCAATTTGTCCATGAGAAGCTTATCTCATATGGTCAATGAGAAAAGAGAATTAGTGAAGGACATTCATAGGTTTGCTAATTTAGGAGTTCATCTTTTAGACTCTAAGGATGGAGGAGTGATTGTCCAAGAAATGGTTAAATCATCTCTTGGTGTTAAAGTGAAGGATAAGAAAGCTATAGATCCCATACCTATGCAGATTAAGGATGATATGGGTTAGTAAAATATTATAGCTTTTGAGATTAGGGGAGATGGCATCTTGAGGTATCAAGGGAGGGTGTGTGTCCCTGATGTTGATGGTCTATGGAAAAAGATTTTGTCAAAGGCTCATGAGTCTAGATATACGGTTCATTAGGGTTCGACTAAGATGTATCATGACTTGATGGAAAACTATTGGTGGAATAATATAAAGAGATATGCTAATTTTGTTGCCAGGAGAATGGTTTGTCAGCAAGTTAAGGTTGAGTATTTGAGGCTTGGTGTCATGTCTCAATAGATAGAATTTCCCATTTGGAAATGGGAGATACTCAATATGGATTTCATTATGAGTATTCTGCGGTCTCGCAATCAGTATGATTCAATTTGGGTCATTATGGATAGGATGAATAAGTCTGCTCATAATGGACACCATTAAACACTAGTATACTCTAGAGAGGATTATGGTAAGTTATTCATTAAGGAGATTGAAAAGTTGCATGGTGCGCTAGTGTCCATTATTTCAGAATGAGGTACGAAGTTTTCTTCTCACTTTTGGTATTAATTTTAGAAAGGTTTGGATACTCAAGTGAATCTTAGCATCACTTTCCACCCTCAGATGGATGGGAAAGTGAAGCATACTATTCATATAGAGAATATTCTAAGGTCCTACTGATTGACTTTAAAGAGAGTTCGATTGATCATTTTCCTCTTATTGAGTTCGCATATAGCAATAGTTATCATTCTAGCATTCAGATGGCTCCTTTTGAGGCTCTTTATGGTAGGAGGCATAGGTCTCCTATTGGATGATTTGATGTTAGTGAGACTAGGTTTTTTGATCTTGACTTGTTTCACCAAGCCATGTGAAGGTAATTAAAGAAAGACTTAATACTTCTCAAAGTCGCCAAAATTCCGATGCGGATGTATGGCAAAGAGAGTTGGGGTACAAAGTAAGTGACTAGTATTCTTAAAGGTGTCTCCTATGAAGGGAGTCATGATGTTTGGGAAAAAGGGGAAGCTCATTCCCCGTTATGTTGCTCCATATCAAATTTTAAGGAGAATTGGGAATGTGGGGTATGAGTTAGATTTGCTAGAAAGTTTGGCTTCAAAAAATCCTGTTTTTCATGTGTTTATGCAGAAAGAGTATAATACCCCAGGTTTTGGATTTTGAAATTTCAGAAGTGAAATTGAACACTACTCAGGCAACAACTCAAGTTATGAGTCGTTATTACTCGTTACAGTCATTAGGTTAGACTCATCATCCCACCAGTAAAGTTGCCCAAGGATACAGTCGTGGTCACGACTAAACCCCCTTGATTCATAGGGTATCACTATGAGTCATGGTGAGGGACTCATGACCATAATAGTATAAAGTCCCAAAGTTTCTGCTCAGGCCACGAGTCCAGGCAACAACTCGTGATGAGTCATCACAAGTCATTACCCGGCTGATAACGATTGAGAGCTATTTCTCCAACATGTTTTAAATTAAGGGTAATTTGGTGTTTTTCTTCCTTTACACTTTACCCATGACCTTAAAGCATCTAAGGGACCCTATTGACATCAGTTAATCAAATCAAAATCTACTCTCATCATCTTAAACTCCCTAAAGCAAGAGAAAACTAGGGTTTGTAAGAAATTCAATCTTAAAACACTTAACTTTGTATTTTCTTCCTATTCTTGTGTGTTTCATACATGTCTCTCCTCCCTAACTTATTTTTATATAAGGGCATATGTTTAATCATTGTTCACGTGAATTTGACTATGGGTTTGTAATTGGCTTGAGAATTTTGATTGCTACTATTGGAATTGCTTTCCCATGTTTTAAATATGATATTAATGCTTTAAATTATGGGCTTTGAATTAAATGGATGCATGGTTATGGTAATTTGAAATGAGGAACCTGGGTTTCTATGACTTGTTGGATTTTATCTTTATAATGGTAATATCCTCAACCCACCATTATGAATGTTTGTTTTAAATGTGGAATTTGCATGATTTTACCCTCTTTTGGAACTATTGCACTATATTAGTGGACAAACGGATTAAAAATGGATTTGAAAGGCCGTAGTGGCCATGGATTAATGGATAGGATTAATAAATGACTCTTGGATTAATGGATGGGATTATGTGTAAATATTTTAATTTGGGCTTAAAGGGGGTTGTGTAGCTTGCCGTAAAGGTAGAGGTCCCAGGAGGACCAATATTAGAAACTAGATTTGCTGGTGTGAGAGTCTTTATGATCGTGTTCATTATTCACACATTACATTTTAGGATAGTTGGAGCCTTGGCGTCTCTATTTCTCCCTCATATTTCCTTAGTTTGTGCAGCTAACACGCATTGGGGCCCTTTCAATAGGGAGAGCTGAACCTATAGAGTCTGTGGTTACCCTTAGGATGGATAGAGCTACACAGCCAAGGTTAATGGTTTTAAAATCTTATGCGCATAACCCTTGTACCCTATTCCTATATAATATATATATATATATATGTGAATATGTGTATATGGTTTTGATTGACTTTGGACATAACATTATTTTATTCCTTTTCCTTGAGATACATGCTAGTGTTTATCCAATGAACCATCCCTAGATGCTATATCATTTCATCATGTATAGTCATGGGGTTCTTTGTTTACTCATGTGCAATTTTAGGTGGAGCGAGTATCGGTTGAGTTGCTATGAAGTGGTAAGCCTCTATCATCCAGAAAGCTTTACCATTTTATTAGGTTTCTTTTAATATCCTAGGAATTGAAGAGTTTTATTGTCACGGTCGGGGAAGGCTTTTGTGGAAAAAGTGTGGGTTGGTTTTTTGTTTTGGATTCTTAGAACCTTTCTAATTGTTTATATATCATTCTTATTGTTTTGTTTTGCTTCTGCTATTATTTATTGTGCTCGGGTAGTTAGGCTAGGGATGGTCTCTGGCCCATGGTGGGCTTTAGATATCCCTCACAGCTAGGCCCTGTTTTGGGTTGTGACAAGCTTGGTATCAGAGCACGGTTCAGGTTCGTTGGGTGTCCACAAAGCCGTATCGAGTAGATTCCTTTTTATGGTGTGTAGTGCACCATACTTATAAGGGGGCAGCTATAAGGCATTTAAGAATGTTTCCATTCCTTATGTTCTATATTTGAGATATAGAGCCTAGTGTTTTGAAGACTCTCCAACTCTTGGTTTACTTATGCTTCAGTTCATGCCTCCTCAAAGATCTGATGTTTGTAGAAACTCTGTTGGGCCCTTTATCCTACCTGAGGATGATGTGGATAGAACTGGCCCTACTTATTATATGTAGCCTCGATCTAGGGTCCCTGCTCCTGACCCTACTAGTCTTCCTTGGGCTTCTCATGGGAATGGTCCTCATGACTAGACACCTTAGGGAGATATCTCTAATGCGTAGTTCCACCAATCCATTCACCTTTTTACTCAATTGGTGTCATCCCGGTCTCGCCAGCCTAATCATGTTGGTTCTATTGCTTCATAACTAAGGTCACTCAGGTGGCCAGTTCATGAGACTAAATCCACCAACCTTTATAGGCTCTAAGATTAAGGAGGATCCTTAAGGGTTTGTTTATGAGATAGGAAAGATATTTAGAGTGATACATGCTACTAAATTAGAGGACATAGAGTTTGTTGTATTTCAGCTGAAAGATGTAGATTATTAGTGGTACTAGGAGTGGAAACAGCTGAGAGGTAATAATGCTAACTCAGCTATATGGAACGAGTTTTCAGGCACCTTTCTGCATCATTTATTTCCTAAGGAGTTGAGGGAAGCCAAGGTAGAGGAATTTAGGAATCTGAAGCAAGGAAAGATAAGTGTGAAAGAATATACGTTGAAATTTCAGCAGCTATCTCATTATTCTCTAGATTTGATGTCTAGTATGAGGTCTAATGTGTCTACATTTGCTACTAGGTTGTCTCGTGACTTAGTGTTAGAATGTAAGACTGTGATGTTGAATAATGATATGGACATCTTCAGACTTGTGGTTTATATGCAGCAGGTTGAGGATAAAAAAAGAGCTAGGGAGAAATGGGAGACAAAATAAGAAGTTCAGGTATTCAGAATGGGGTACAGAGCTGAAGAACAGTGAGAAATATGGTAGATAGTGGACTAAGAAGAAGACTTAGGGAAATTCTAATTCATATTCTTCGGCCAATGCTCCTCATCATAACTTGTTTGGTGATTGCTGTTTCTAGGCTAGCAGTGGTCTTAAGGCACAGGGTGCCCAGTCTGAAGCTAGTGGAGCTAAGTCGGCCCTATCTTATCCTCCATGTAGATTTTGTGGACAGCTTCACCATGGTTATTGTGATGAGGAGAGGAACTTTTGTTTCAATTGTGGTCACCCTTGACATATACAGGGGAATTGCCCTGAAGCTAAGGTAGCCACTAGAGCTAATAAGGTTTCAATTGCCACTTCTTTCGCTCTTGTACCAAAGGGTACCACTTTTGGTACCGGCACTGCCTAGAATTATCTCTATACACTTTCCACCCATCTGAAATTTGAGGTATTTTCGGATGTTCTTACTGGTATGTTATAGGTCTTCTCCCATGATATTTATTGCTTACCTTATCCATGGTCTACCCTTTCTTATGTGACCCCTTATGTGGCTATACATGTTGGTTTGGTCCTAAAAGTATTTCCGACTCCTTCTCTATGTCTAATCCGATGGGTGATTCTATAATTGCTAAAAAGATCTATAGGGGTTGTGAGGTATCTACCTTTCATAAGGAGACCTTTATGGATCTAATAGAGCTGACATGGTAGATTTAGATGTGATTTTGGGAATGAAATAGCTTCATTCGTGATTTTTTCTTTGGATTGTAGGACCTGAAAGGTTGGTTTTTAATTTCCTAATGAACCGATAATTGAGTGGGAGGGGAGTTTCTTAGTGACTAAAAGGAAGTTTATTTCTTATCTTAGAGCTTAGAAGTTAATTTTGTAAGGGTGTCTGTATCATCTAGTTTGAGATAAGGATTCTAACTCTAAAATTCCTTTTTTGCAATCCATACTCATGGTTACTAAGTTTCTTGAAGTATCTCCCGATGATCTTCTTAGAATTCCTCCTGATAGGGAAAAAATTTTTGGGATTGAACTTCTACCGCATACCCATCCTTTTTCAATTCCTCCTTATAGAATAGGTCCGGCTGAATTAAAATAGTTAGGATCATCTTGATAAGGGTTTCATTCTTATTAGTATTTCCTGTGGTATACTCTTTTTCTTTTCATGCGAAAGAAGAATTGGTCCCTTTGGATGTGTATAGACTATCGACAACTGAATAAATTCACAGTAAAGAATAAGTATCCCCTTCCTAGGATTGATGATCTTTTCGACCAGCTTCAAGGTGTTATATGTTTTTCTAGGATTAATCTTCATTTAGGATACTATCTATTGAATATTAGGGAGGTTGATATTCCCAAGATTGCTTTACGAACCCGATCTAGTCACTAGGAGTTTTTTGTTATGTCAATTGGGTTGAATAATGCTCTGGCTGCTTTTATGGATCTTATGAAGCGAGTATTTTGGCAATTTATGGACCTATTTATGATAGTCTTCATTGATGATGTCTTGATGTATCCTAAGAGTGAGGAGGGTCATGCCAAACAACTCCAAATTGTGTTGCAGACTCTTACGGATCAAAAGTTGTATGCTAAATTTTCTACGTGTGAGTTTTGGCTGAGTGTTGTGACCTTTCCTTGGCACGTTGTTTCTGGTGAGGGGATCAAGGTTGGATCCTCATATATTTTAAGCGGTTAAGAGGTGACCTAGCCCTAAGACTCCCACCGACATTAGGAGCTTCTTGGTCTTGGTCAGGTATTGTAGGAGGTTTGTGGAGAGTTTCTCTTCTATTGTTGCTCCATTGACAAAGTTGACTTATATAAGGGTCAAGTTCTTGTGTTCTGATATTTGTGAGGGTAGTTTTGAGAACTCGAAGGATACATTGACTTGTGCTCTGATTTTGACCCTACCCAAGGGTATTGATGGGTTTGTGGTATATTTTCATGCATCCGGTGTGGGATTAGGTTGTGTCTTGATGCAGCATAGCAAGGTTATGGCTTATGCTTCTAGGCATCTTAAGGTACATGAGAGGAACTATCTAACTCATGACTGAGGAACTATCTAACTCACGACTTAAAGTAGGCTGTCGTAGTTTTTGCTTTAAAGATTTGGTGCCATTATTTGTATGGGGTTCATATGGATATGTATTAAGATCATAAGAGCTTGCAGTGTATGTTCACTCTGAAGGAGATAAATCTCAAGTAGAGGCGGCGAATTACTAAAGGATTAAGACATGAGTTTGCACTACCATCCAGGTAAACATAACATTATTGTTGACGCTCTTAGCAGGTTATCAATGGGGATCTTATTCCATGTTGATGAGGAAAAGATATTATTGGTGAAGGATATTCACAGGCTGTCTAACTTAGGAGTTCATCTTTTGGACTCTAAGGATAAAGGAATGATTGTATAGGAGGTAGTGAAATCATCTTTTGGTGATAAGGTAAAGGAAAAGTAAACTTTGCATCCCATACTTATGTAGATTAAGGATAATTTCAGTCAATAAAATATTATGGCTTTCAAGATTGGGAAGATGGAATTTTGAGATATCAAGGCAGATTGTGTGTTCCAGATGTTTATAAGCTGCAAGAAAGGATCTTAGTTAATGCTCATGAGTCCAGATATATAGTTTAGTAGGGTTCAACAAAGATGTACCATGACTTGAAGGAGGTCTATTAGTGGAATAATATAAAGAGAGATGTTGAGAATTTTGTGGCTAAGTGTATGGTCTGTCAGCAAGTTAAGGTAGAACACCTGAGGCCTGGTGGAATGTCTTAAAAGATAGAGTTGCCCATGTGGAAGTGAGAGATGATCAATACAGATTTCTATCACAACCCAAACTAGGGCATTTCCATGACGGGTATCTCAAGTCCCACGTGGACCAGAGATCATCCCCTGCACCTAACCAACTTAAATACAACACACCCCAAAGTCAGATGAATTCCAAACATAGAAAAAGATAACATGCAATAGCTTAAGAAAACTTTAACGAATGTTCATGACCAACCACCGACGACCTGCCAAATGATCGACCAACACCGCCCAATACCTACATTAGTCAAAACAGAGCCTTCTAAAAAGAACCAAAACTGAATATCAATAAAGTGATGGGTTATGCCCCGGACAATAGCCAAAACAAGTTTAGAAATTTGAAACACAAGGAACCAAAACATGAAATGTTGACTTTTGATGTATGGAAGCCCACCACTTCAATTTCAACTCATGAGTTGATCCCGAATCTGAATCACTAATCATGAGAGGTAGAAGTATGGCCAATTTCTACATCTCGTGGGGATACAGCATACATAGATAGTTAGCAAGGTGAACGCTAGCATACAACTCAGGGATAAGGATAACATAATATCATGATCAATAGTTTCAAACTCATTCAAATTCCAATGCACATAATCAAATGCATATACATACACACACACATATATATATCACATGTTAGGATAGGGAACAAGGTTTAACATGAACCTTAAAACTTTAACCTAGATTATGTATCTCAACCGTCATAACATACAAGGTACCCATGGACTATATGGGCCAATCTCTCACCTAGTTGGTAGGGCCCCAATGCTTGTGGCTGCACAAACTAAATGATATACATATACAAAATGCGTGACTCAAACCTCTATGCATATCTAAGTGACACGAGCACCAAATTATGTAATAAGATATAAGGGACTCGAAACTCCCAATCATAAGATATTAATAAAAAAAGGGACTCGAACCACTCGATCATATAGACCCTTGCATCGGCAATTGCAGTTTCCAGTATTTATCCCTCGGGACCTCCACTTTTATGACTAAGCTACACAGTCCTCTTTAAATCCTAATTAAAATAATTTAATACACAGTTCCATCCATTGAACCACAATTTACATTTAGGTACACATTGTTGGTATCGCATACCAACTACACTTGATAGGTATCATTAACATGCCAAAATAATGTCATTACTTCGGGTAATCACAATCCCCTAGGTTCAATCATGCAATCACTTTTAAAAACACCAACCCATAAGATTCAATTCAACATCATAATGCAATAGTTCAAGAATAGTTAAATTCCTATATTTCTCATAACTACAACAATTTCACAAGTCACAAGTTTTGGTAAAGTCACAATTCCCAAATTCATTCATCATACCTATGAATCCACAAGTTCAGAACCATAGTAAAACATGAGTAATGCACAATAAAATCATAAGAAAACAATTAATTGACCATTCGTGTCAAAATCCCCAAATCGTGTCAAACCCCTTACTTTTAATCACTTAAATAACCATGAAATTTCATCTAATAGAGATATTAAATTTAAGGGTAGAGTCACATGCCTTAAATATCAAGTTTTATGAAGATAATTTAACTCTAGAGCACTCGGATGATCAACTTGAAGAAATCCTAGCTTGACTTGCTTAAGGGAATTCAGAGAGCCTTTTGGAGTAATTGAGAAGTTACTTAGATTTATTTCTGAGTATTAATGACACCCTAAAGGTATTATAAGATGCACGTTTTAATTTGGGAACAAGGAGAAATATCCATAATGCCCTTAACTTGAAAGCTGAACAAGTACCGCCTTTGACTACAAGTAAACCATCGACTCGTAACCACTCCTTATGACTCGTCACCATGAGTCGCAACCAAGGTAGAACCACCAAAGCATCCTACACTACTGACCTTATAACTCAGCCACATGACTCATAATGGGACCTTATGACTCATAAGGTCCAATCATAATCAACATAAAACCCAAATTGGGACTTACACTGGACACCATCTGATTACACCTAACAACTCATAACATCTCGTGATGGATTTTAGTGAACCAGTCGTACTCAAAGTAGAATCATACCATAAACTTACATAATTTAGTTATGACTCATCCCAATAACTCGTTGTGAGTGTTTATGACCAGTACCCTTAAGTCGTACCCAGGATAGTAAATTTAACACCACATCCTGGAAACCTTATGACTAGGGTCACATGACCCGTCAAGATACCCTATGACTCATAGGGTGAGTCATAGTCAAATTAGTGAGCTCAAACTCAGAAATACTTCAAGGACCAAAAACTTGGGGCATTACAATTTCACCATAGGTCATTTATGGTCTTCCAATTAGTATTATTCTTGTTGGTTCATTGTGGATAGGATGACTAAGTCTACTTACTTCTTGCCTGTGAGGACAAACTACTCTACAGAGGATTATTGTAATGACCCTTCTAGTCATTTTTCATATTTACACTTATCTTCACCATTAGGGATTATCCATAGCTGCACCAATTAATTTATGACTTGCTGGGACTAAACGTTCAGTTACCGGGTAGTTCATATGGTTTTTAGAACCAATTCCCAATTTAGAAGTCTTCTCTAGTTCCAAATGGCTACCAAGCAAAAATGTTAGTAAGATGATATCGAATGGAAATATTGACTGTGCTGGTAGATTCAAAATATCAAATTTAGGCTAGGTAGACCTTTGGTTTTGGTTCCAATGCACCTGAGTTTATTTTGACCAATTGGTCAAAAAGTTAGAAAATTGATAATTTAGGTGTGGGACCCACATTTGATCAAAAAGACATTGGATGGAAAATCTGAATTCGCCATCATATCTGGAATATTGAATTTAGTGGGGTTACTTAGTTCATTTGCAAAAATCAAATTTCGAATGAATCACGTGGCCTCGTTGTAAATTTAGAAAATTTCTAAGTTGCTGGTACCGGTTCCATGGTGATCGCATAGGGATCACCATAATCGCGCCAACATGGTCGTGCCAAGTCCTGGGGAAATCACTGTATGGTGATCGTAATATCTCCTTGCTTGGGATCTATAAATCGACCCTAATATCATAATTTTTTGTCATTTTCACTTCAATCTTGAGATCCAAGAACCCTAAATGGGTATGATAACTCTAAGTTGAGATTTTTGGGTGACTTAGGGGCTTGATTATCATCTATTGTCATGAATATCTTTAAATTTAAGGTAAGAATCCTTCAAAGTCATGCTTGAATTCCTCAGTTTTGACCCAAAACCCCAATATATCATAAGGCTTGATTTTAGCCAAATATTTTCTTAGTTTTCACCCATTTCTTGAGGGTTATCATTCCTTGTTCATGTATGAACATTGGGATGATCTCAAAAATTTGATTTTGGTAAGTTGAACCCATTTGGGGTTTTTAGTGTCATTTTTTTACCTGAAGCACAATGGTGCAATATGGGTATCGTTATTCTCATATTATAGCATAGATTATTATTTTGATAGTGTAATAGCATTTTAGGAGTTGTTAAGTGAAGATGGGTATTTAGTGAATGATGTAACGATTTACGGTTTGGCTTTAAGGTAGGTCGACTGGATTGTATTATTATTATTGTACCATCAACTAAGGGTTAAAGCCCACTTTCTACCTTAAAAAGGGATTTTTTTCATAATAATAAATTTTTATTTTAATGAATTACTTATATGTGAAAGAGGTTAATAAGGATGTTTTAAGAACTTGATTGAGATAAATTTTGGTCTATGATTTGATATTATGAATTACTCCGGTCATGAAGGATTCTAACCATTTTGACACTTTTATAATGATTTAGTCTCAAAGTTTACTTCGGGCAACAAACTTATGGATTTGCACTTTTTTAGCCACTGCTTGATACCGTGCACCTATTATATCCAGATACACATCTTAGATTATATGTTCCTGATATTGATAAGTTGTGAGAAAGGACCTTAGTTGAGGCTCATGAGTTTAGATATATGGTTTAGGCAGGTTTGACTAATATGTACCATGACTTGAAATAGATCTATTAGTTGAATAAAATGAAGAGAGATGTAGCAAATTTAGTGGCTAAGTATATGGTCTATCAGCAAGTTAAGTTAAAACACCTAAGGCCTAGTGGAATGTCTCAAGAGATAGAGTTACCCATGTTAAAGTGGGAGATAATCAATATAGATTGCACTACAGGTCTTCCATGGTCTCATAATCAGTATAATTCTATTTGGGTCATTATGGATATGATGACTTAGTCTACTCACTTCTTGCCTATGAGGACTAACTACTCTGGAGAGGAATATTATAATGACCCTTTCAGTCATTTTTCATATTTTTGCTTATCTTCATTGTTAAGGCTTCTTGATAGCTTCCCCAAGTCATTCATGACTTGCTGGGACTGACTATTTAGTTACCGAGTAGTTCGTTTGGTTTTTAGAACCAATTCCTTATTTAGAAGACTTCACTGGTTCCAAATAGAAACTGGGCAAAAATGTTAGCAAGATGATCTCAAATGAAAATTTTTACTATGTCAATAGAACCAAAATATCAATTTTAGGCTATTTAGAGCTTTGGTTTAGGTCCCAATGCACCCGAGCTCATTTTGACCTATTGGTCGAAATATTGGAAAATTAGTAATTTGGGTGTGGGACCTATATTTTGTCAAAATGAACTTGGATGAAAAATTCAACTTTGCCATCGTATTTGAAATGTCAAATTTAGTAGGGTTACATAGTTCATTTACAAAAATTAGATTCTGAATGAATCTCATGTCCTCGTTGCAAATTTGGAAAATTTCCAAGTTACTAGTACTGGTCCCATGGTATTTTCACAAGGATCACGATGATCTTTCCAAGGCAATTCCATCAAGGCCCATGGCGGTTGCGGCACAGCAATCATAGTCTATTTGATGGAGATCACGGCATCTCCTTGCTTGGGAGCTATAAATAGACCCCAATGTCACAAATTTGGTCATTTTCCCTTTATTATTGAGAGCCAAGAAACCTAAATGGGTAGAATAACTATAAATTAAGTTGTGTGGGTAACTTAGGTGCTTTATTATCATCTATTATTATGTATATCTTAAGATTTAAGGTAAGAATCCTTCAAATTAATGCTTGAATTTCTTAGTTATGACCCAAAACCCCTAATATAGCTTAGGTCTTAAAAAACCTAAAGTTTTCTTGATTTTTACCTATTTCATAAGGGTTATGATTTCATGTTCATGTACGAACATTAGCGTGACCTTGGAAATGCAATTTCCATAAGTGGGACCCACTTGGGGATTTTGGTGTCATTTTTGGACCAAAGCATAATGGTGCAATATGGGTATCGTTATTTTTGTATTGATGCATAGATTATGATTTTGATAGAGTAATGGCATTTGGGGAATTGTGAAGTGAAGATGGGCATTTGGTGAATGATATAAGAATTTACAGTTCGGCTTTTAAAGAGAATTTTCTACCTTAAAAGGGGATTTTTTCATAACAATAAACACCTGTTTACTGAATTACTTATATGTGAAAGAGGTTAATAATGATGTTTTAAGAACTTGACCGAGATAAATTCTGGTCTATGATTTGATGTTACTAATTACTTCGGTCGTGAAGGATTCTGACCCTTCTGACACTTTTATAATGATTTATTCCCGAAGTTCACTCTGAGTAACAAACTTATGGATTTACAATCTTTTAGCCACAGCTTGAGCCCATGCTTTTATCATATCTGGATACACATCTCTCTGGTATAGGATGGAGGAAGATGCTAAATTGATAATATAAATTTCCAGTAAAACCCAATAAAAGTTATAATATTCATGTTATGTATATATTCTTATTGAAAATGTGATATTAATGATGAGCGGTTAATTATAGAAGTGTATTCTACCTTACTTAATATATATATATCAAGTATGTGTGAAACTCACGGTCATATATACCCCAACGCCAGCAAATGTGATTTCCAGTATTCATCCCCCTGGGACTTACACCTTCATGGTGAGCTACACAACCCCCTTTAAGACCAAATTAAAATAACTTTGCACATAATTCCAACCATTAACTCAGGAGTCATTCATTAAGGCATTTACCACTTAGTATCGTCATACCAAGACGTTTGCAAGCTAATAAATTTATGCCAAAACAATTCACACAACCAAGACTCCCAAGTTCTATTTAAATCCAAACCATGGCCATCAAGGCCATCCAATCCATTGTTATATCCATTTATCCATTAATGAAATGCATTGGGTACAAAAGCAAGTTAAAGCATGCAATTTTCTATTATTAAAATCAAAATTACTAAGTGGGTTGAGGTTTATTCAATTCCAAACCAAAATTCATCCAATTTATGGAAACCCATGTCCCCTATTCCAATCGCTTAAATAATGTATTAATTCAATCCCAAAAACATCAATTTAAAGCATGAATGATCAATTCAAAACATGGGACAAGTAATTCAACCAGTAACAACCAAAACCCCTCAACACAATTTCAAAACCCATAATTTAAATCACATAAAAAATCATTCAATTAATGTCATAATGTAAAATTAAAGTTAAGGGAAGAGAAACATGCCTGGAACAGACAGGAAATTACAGTCAATTTGAAGTTTGGAGCCCGGAATAGTGATTTCTTGTAAAACCCTTAATCTTTCTTGGTTTAGGTGTTAGAGAATCGAATAGGATTTTTTTTATATTTTTAACTAACGGGAAAATGGTCACTTTAATTTTTATAAGTTGTGGAAAGGGTGAGAAGACCAAAAGCCCCTCACCCTTAAGTGAAAAAATAAAACTGGAAAAAATTTAACCACCATTGTGGCATAGTATCTCGGAGGGTAGCCTCTGTTCCATGCCAATATCGTGAAGGCTAACCTCCGTGGCATTCTAATATCGCGAACCCTTACTTCCTCAAGGTCCCAAACTGACCCCAAATCCCTTAGGAAAGACCTAAAACTTTCCCCAAATACCCTTTTAATATCTCCAAACACAATTCAAGTCAAAAATCGATATTACGCATGTGGGAAAGTCAAAAATAAAATGATTGAAATTTTATGGGGTTTTACATTATCCCCTCCTTAGAATTATTTGTCCTTGATTGATGAGTTGGGACACTTTTAGCATGAGAATAGAAAGAATACACCAGAATCACTTGAAAAACCCAGAAAGTGATAGGAGGAAAATGAAACACATACCTTAAGCAATTTCATCTAACCCAGGGAACAAGAATAGGTATTTAACCTTCATATGTTCCTCAGTTTCCTATGTAACCTCTTCTAACCTTTTGATTTCTTCAAAGAACCTTTACTGAAACTATTTTCTTGATCCTTAATCAACGAACTGGCCTATCCAATATATCAATTGGGACTTTCCCATAAGTCAAGGAATCTACAACACCAATATCCTTAACTAACGCTATTAAGGAAGTTTCACCCACACTCTTTTTCAGGAAGGATACATTAAACATAGGATGAATAAAACCCAAACTCGCATGCAAATCTAATTCATAAGCAACATTCCCAATTCTCCTCAAAATCGGATATGGACCATCATAAAGGGGACTGAGCTTCCCCTACTTCCCAAATATCATAACTTTTTTCATAGGAAACACCTTCAAGAATACCCAATCATTTACTTCAAACTCCAATTCTCTTCACCTCATATTTGCATAGGACTTGTAGTAACTTTGGGTGATCTTAAGCCTTCCTCTAATAACTTTTACCTTCTCCATGTCTTGGTGAACCAGGTCTGGACCAAACAACCTAGTTTCACCTACCACAAATTTTCCAATAGGAGACTTACACATCCTACCATAAATAGCCTCAAAAAAAGCCATCTGAATGCTAGAATGAATACAGTTATTGTACGCAGACTCAATAAGAGGCAAATGATCTACCCAACTTCCCTTAAAGTCAATCATACAAGCCCTTAGCATATCCTCCAAATTCTAAATAGTATGCTTCTCTTGTCCATTCATTTGTAAGTGGAAAGTTGTACTAAGGTTTACCTATGTACCCAAACCTTTCTAAAACATACATCAAAACTGAGAAGAAAATTGTGTACCTCGATCTAAAATTATGGACATTGGTGCACCATGCAACTTCAGATCTCTTAAATGAACAACTTAGTGTAATCCTCTCCTAAGTAGTTAGTCTTCATGGGCAAGAAGTGAGTAGACTTAATCATCCTATCCATAATAACCCAAATAGAATCAATACTGATTATGAGACCGCGGAAGACCTATAATAAAGTCGATATTGACCATCTCCCACTTCTATATGGGCAAATCTATCTCTTGAGACATACCACCACACCTCAAATGCTCAACCTTAACTTGCTGACAAACCATAGATTTGGCAATAAAATTTTTCACATATCTCTTCATATTGTTCCACCAGTAGATTTCCATCAAATCATGAAATATCTTAGTTGAATCCAGAGGAACAATTTATATGGACATATGAGCCACAGTGTCAAACAACACCAGGAACACATAACCTACCTTGGTGCCTCTGAATACCATCTCCCTCAATCTCAAAAATGATAACCTTTGGCTGACCCACATTATCCTTAATCTGCATAAGTATGGGATCCAAAGCCTGCTTCTGCTTTACCTCAACACCAAGAGATGATTTGACCACTTTCTGAACAATAACTCCCCCTTCCTCAGAGTCCAAAAGATGAAATCCTAAGTTAGCTAACCTATGAATATCTTTCACCAATTCCTTTTTCTCTTAATCAACATGGGATAAACTCCTATAGATAATCTGTGAAGAGCATCAATAACCATATTAGCTTTACGTGGATAGTAGTGAAGGCACATGTTGTAATCCTTAAATAATTCAGGCTACCACCTCTGTATGATATTCAACTCCATCTAAATAAACACATACTGCAAGTTCTTATGATCTGAATAGATATCCACATACACTTCATATAGATAATGGAGCTAAATTTTCAATGCAAAACCTACAACCGCCAACTCGAGATCGTGAGCCGAGTAATTTCTCTCATGGACCTTAAGTTATATGGAAGCATAAGCCACAACCTTACTATGCTGAATCAAAACACAACCCAATCCCACACAGGACACATCATAAAACAAAATAAAACCACTAGTACCCTCGAACAGGGTCAAAACTAGTATAAAAGTTAATTTATCCTTCAACTTTGCAAATCTACCCTCACAAGGGTCGACCACAAAAAATTTACCTTTTTCTGAGTCAACCTTGTCAACAGAGCAGCAATATAAGAGAAACTCTCCATGAATATCTATCCAACCCCAAGAAGCTCCTAATATCATTTGGAGTCATGGGTCTAGGAAATTTATTAACTGCCTCAACCTTCTGTGAATCTACCTTGATCCCCTCACTAGAAACAACATGCCCCAGAAGAGTCACAGTATTTAGCCAAAACTCATACTTGGAAAATTTAGCATACAGCTTCTGTTACTTAAGGGTCTGCAACAAAATTCAGAGGTGATTGGCATGATTCTCCTAACTTTTAAAATACACCAAGATGTTATCAATGAAAACTATAACAAACAAATCCAAAAACTTCCTGAAAACCCAATTCGTAATATCCATGAATATGGCTAGAGCATTAGTCAACCCAAATGACATCACCAAAAACTCACAGTGACCATACCAAGTTTGTAAAGCAGTCTCGAGAATAACAACCTCCCAAATTTTCAACTGATGATAACCTGAATGAAGATCAATCTTAGAGAAACATCTAGCACCATGTAGTTGATCAAAAAGGTCATCAATCCTAGGAAGAGGAAACTTATTCTATGTTGTCACCTTATTCAGCTGATGATAGTCTATACACATCCGATGAGACCCATATATCTTTTGAACAAAAAGTACAAAAGCATCTGACAGAGAAGCACTAGGATAAGTGAACCCTTTATTAGGAGATCATTTAACTACTCCTTTAGCTTTTTAAATATAGTTGGAGCCATTCTATAAGGAGGAATGGAAATAGTATGGGTATTTGGAAGAAGATCAATCCCGAAATCTATTTTCCTATTGCAAGGAATTTGAGGAAGATCATTGGGAAACACCATAGGATATTCATTAACCACAAATACAGTATGCAAAGTATGACTTTTAGAGTTAGAATCCTTAACCCAAACTAGATGATACAAACACTCTTTTGAAATTAATTTTTGAGCTCTAATATAAGAGGTGAACTTCCCCTTGGGTACTAAGGAACTCCTCTCCTATTCTAATACTGGTTCACTAGGAAAGTGAAAACTAACCTTTTATGTCCGATAATCCATAGAAGCATTGCACGAGTGAATCCAATTTATCCCCAAGATAACATTAAAAGCCACCATATCTAATTTTATCAAATCAACTAATGTCTCTCTATGAAAGATGGACACTACACAACCCTTATAGATTTTTCTAGAAACTATAGAATCACCCACCAAAAAGGATCGTAAATACTTTCAGGATCAAAATAAAAATGCACAGCCATATAAAGGGTCATATAAAAAAGGGTAGAACCTGAATCAAGCAAGCAATAAACATTATTAGAAAAGAGTTGTAACATACAAGTAACAATAATTGGAGGTGCCTTAAATTCCTGGTGATTAGCAAGTGCATATAGATGATGTTGGGTAATGCCGGTACCAAAAATAGTGCCCTTTTGTATAGGAGGTAAAGATGTGGAAATCAGAACTTTATTACCTCCAGGGGCAACCTTGGTTAAAGAACAATCTCACTGCATGTGACCCAATTGACTATAATAATAATACTAATTTCTCCCCTCTTTATAATATCCATGATGAAGCTGCCCACAAACATGATAAGGAGGATAAAGTAGGGTTGACTAATCTCCATTAGCCTTAGATTGGTTACCCTGTGCCTTAGTATGATAGCTAGTCTTGAAACGATGATCACCTAGAGGCTTAAGATGATGAGCACTAGTAAACGAATAAGAATTGCCCTAGTTATTCTTCTTGGTCCACTGTCTACCATCCCTTCTACTATTCTACTGATTCTCACCCTGCTTTGAATATCTAAACTTCTTACTCTGCCTCTCCCTCTTTTCTGCCTGTCTCTTCTTTTTATCCTCTACCTACTGCTTATAAATCATAAGCTTAGAGATATCCATGTCACTATTTAATATTGCAGCCTTACATTCTAATACCAAGTCGTGAGATAACCTAGAATTAACTTACTTTTTTTGGATCTCTAGCTAGACACAACCCAGGAGCATAATAAGATAGCCACTAAAATTTCAATGCATATTCTTTCATACTTATCCTACCCTACTTCAGATTCATAAATTCCTCGGCCATAGCTTTCCTCAGCTCCTGAGGAAAGAAGTGATTAAGAATCACACCCAAAAACTTATCCCATAATACAGACTCTATATCATCACCACTCAACTGCTTCCACTTCTCATACCACTGATAAGCATCATCGTTCAGTTGATATGCAGCAAACTCCAACCCTCTACATCCATAGCATACATCACTATGAAAATCTTCTCACTCTCATCCATAAACCCCTAAGTATCATTCTCAACATTAGGCCTTCAAAGGTTGGGGGATTCAACCTCATGAACTAGCCAATATAAGTGGCTTCAGACAAAGGAAAAATAAAACCAACACAATACAACTAATGAGACTAAGATGTCATTAATTGAGTAAGAAAATAAATAGACTAGCATAATTCTGCATTAGAGATATCTACCTGAGACAGCTAATCACAAGAATCACCACCTTGAGAAGCCCAAGAAGGACTAGTAGGGATAGGTGAAACTCTACTTGGGGTGACACAATCAGGATCAGGGACCCTAGATCAAGTTTTTACTCAATACACAAGGCGAGTCCCCTCTATATTGTCCTCGAGTATGAAAAGGTTCCTAGGAAAGTTTCTACAAATGTCATATCTTTGGGGAGGAATGATCTAAAATACGAGGAAGCCAGATGTTAGAGAAGTTTCATAAAACTAGACTCTATATCCCGAAATAGAACATAAAAGGGAAATATTCCTAAATGTCTTGTAGCCTCATCCTCATAAGTATGGCATGCTACACACCCATAAAAAAGACTATACTCGACATGGATTTATCGATTCCTAATGACTCTAAATCATGCTCTAATACCAAGCTTGTCACAACCCAGACCAGGGCCTGGCCATGACGGGTATCTCAAGCCCACCATGGAACAGAGACCACCCCTTTAAACTAACCTTAAGAGAATAACAATAATAATAAACATAAGGTAGAATCTAAAAAAAATAGTAATAAAAAGATAAAGAAATAATACAAAAGAAGACTAAGAGTCAATCAATAACCTACCCACGTCTGTCCACAAAAGCCGTTAAAACTAGAATAATATCTAATCGGGACATGCCCCCAACTATAACCCAAAAAAATCCAAAGTACTATAAAATAAAGAGATAACAATGAAATAACAAAGCCTTTCAAATAATGGAGGCTCAGTACTTCACAGCAACTCAATATATCTGCTAATCTACCTAATGCTACATATGAGAAATAGAAAAGTCTTTGGACCCAATATCATGAAATGATATAACGTCCTAGGACGATCAGTGGGATAAGCACTTGTATATAACTTAGAGAAAATGATAAAAAAATGTTATGTCCAAAATCAATCAAAACCACATGAACGCATTCATATATACATACGTATAAAATGTTAGGATAGGGTAAGGGTCATAAATATGAGATTTATAAAACTATTAATCTTGGTTGTGAAGATCGATCCATCCTAAAAGGACTCAAGAGCAATATGGGTTTAGCTTAATCTGCTGAATGGGCCCCAGTGAGTGTTAGCCATACGTATTAAGGAAAACTTAAGGGAAAACTAAAGCCACCATTGTCAATAGTTGTCCTAAAAACACATACACACACAAATATATATATGTATATCAAGTGTATGTCAAGCACACGGTTATATAGACCCCAACTCCAGTGAAAGTGGTTTCCAAATGTTCGTCCCTCAGGAATTACACCTTCATAGTGAGATATATAACCCTTATTAAGCCCAAACTAAAATTACTTTAAATGTAATTTCAAACATTAACCCAGGAGTCATTCATTAAAGAATTTTCCACTTGGTATCATCATAGCAATATTCTTGCAAGCTAATATATTTATGTAAAACCAATTCACACAACCAAATTAGACTTTTAAGTTTCAATAATATTCAAACCATGGAAACCAAGGCCATCCAAATCCATTTTATATTCATTTATCCATTAATGTAGTGCATTAGGTATAAAAGTAAGTTAAACCATGTAATTTCCCACAATTAAATTCAAATTTACAAAGTGGGTTGAGGATCACACTATTCCAAGCCAAAATTTATCCAATTTAGAGAAACTCATGTGCCCCATTCCAACTGTTTAAATAATGTATCAATTTAGTCCTAAAAATATCAATGTAAAGCATGAATAATCAATTCAAAGCATGGAACAAGTAATTCAACCAGTAACAACCAAAATCCCTCAACCCAATCTCAAAACCCATAATTTAAATCACATGAAAATCTATTCAATTAATGCCATTATATAAAATTAACATTTAGGGAAGAGAAACATGCCTAAAACACATAAGAAATTAAAGTCAATTTGAAGTTTGGAGTCCGGAGTAGTGACTTCTTGTAAAACCCTTAAGCTTTCTTGGTTTAGGTTTTAGCGAAGAGAACAGGAGTGTTTGATCTATTTAACTGAAGGGGAAAAGTTCACTTTTATGTTTATAAGTCATGAAAAGGGTGATATACCGAAAGCCCTTCACCCCTAAGTGAAAAAAACAAAACTAGACAAAATTTAACCACCATTGTCGCACCGCGTTATCACGGAGGGTAGCCTTTATGCCACGCTAATATCTCGGAGACTAACCTCTGTGGCATACTAGTATCATGGACACTTGATGAGTGGTGGTTTTACCACTCATTCTCACTAAACATTTGTGTATATTAAATTGTTTTGAATGAATAAATGAGACATATTCATAAGTAAATGCACTAATATCGACTCTTTGTAGGTATAGAGTTCAGAAGATCAAAAGATCTGGGTTAGATCTGAAAATAATAAAAAAGGAGCAAAGAAAAGAGCAGCTGAAGACCTGGACTACATCATCCTTAGTTAACACTACTGCGGTACTCATCTGCGGTCACGGTCAGTCAAGACATTTAGCACAATATGATTGCATCACATAATCGCAGTCGTATATACTCGGTCACGGATAGACATGCGCAATTATGTTTCAATGGGAATATGCCCAGAGGCAGATCTGTAAAAGCACTTAGATGAATCCCAAACCATATATAAGCAAAAATCCTTTCTTCTTTGGCGATTGCTTACCTCAAAAGTTATCTTTTAATTCAAGACTTGAAACCCTATTTGGAAAAGTGTGCAGTTAAATTTGGAGGCTAAATTACTTAGGATTCTTATGAAGAATGAATGCTTTGGATAATCCTTATGGTATATCTCTCGTTACATTCTTCAAGAGTAGGAAAATAATTTAGTCTTGGGATTATGTTGAACTAGAGTGTAATTGTGTGTGGGGATTATTGTGTTAACATGGATTTTAGTTGTTGAGTATGGATACCACCATTGCTTCAGCTTATAGGTCAGAATTTGATGAGAGAAAACCCTAAATCTCAAAATAGGTTTGATGGATGAAAGCCCCAAAATCTAGAAACCCTTTATCATCCTCAAAAGAAGGATGAAGGTGGACATTAGGTAACTCATAACAACATCGAAAGAGGGTTATATAGGGACAAGGCAATGGTAGACAATTGATCCTATGGTTTACTATCTTTTGCAATCTTAGAAATAAGTGTATCGAGAGTGTAAATCATGTCAAGAGCATCATCCTAGAAATAGGGATGTTTGGTTGAGGTCTTAGGTGATTATGAAAATTTGTACGCTTGTTAGGTGCTTGAAAGAGCCAACAAGTGAAATCAGTTATTTTATTGAAAAATTGACCCCAATGATCTTCGACCTAGCCTATCTGTTAGTTAACAACTAAATTTCATAATGAACCAACATTAACCCACATGCATTACCTCTAGATAGACATAATCCTAAGATTTCCCTCAAATCTTGAATTCTAAGTAAAATTTTCATTCACCAAGTGTTTGTTAAACTTTGTTATGAAGAATTTCAAAACAAATTCCCCCTATTTTATTTTACATGTCACTTTTTTAGCATTTTGGGTTATCTCATATTAATTTGAGCATCCATAAGAATTAAAGTCTATAATTCACTCCTTGAGATTCAGCCCTAATTCAAATTAGGTTACTTGTCAATGACCGCCTTACCCCTTAATTTTGGGAGTGAGTTGAGAATTATCAAAATGGCACCTTTGTTGGGGAGTGGAATATAGATTTCGCTTGTGTGGTGTCATTCTTACTTAGGAATACCTAGAGTGGTGTCATTTACTTTATTGTTATTTTTAAATCTTTTGTAGGTAACCAAAGTGTAAACGGAGAAATGAGTGATAACACAATCAATATGGGCCCCTTATATGCCCTTCTTGATGATGAAAGACAATTAAATGAAGTGGAACAAACAAATGTAATTCGCATCCCTCCAACCAACGGGAATAGAGTATTTCATGTGACTAGCATTATGCTTCATATGTTGCAAATAGAAGGGTTGTATGGGGGTCAATAATATGAGTACCCTAATGTCCATTTGAATAACTTTGGGGAAGTTTGTGCACCATTTAACACAGCATATATTGAACAAGAATCCATCAGGCTTTGACTTTTCTCGTTCTCACTAACGGGTGAGGCAGTTTTATGGCTTTGCTCACTTTCACCCAACTCAATTACATCATGGGAAAAGCTTACCACGATGTTTCTTGGTAGATACTTCCCACCATGAAAAATTCTTTAAAAGCGAGATGAGATTGTAAACTTTTGATAAATGAATGGAGAATCATTATTTGATGCTTGGGAGAGGTTTAATGGAAAGTTAGCCCAATACCCAAATTATGAGGTCCCAAAAAAAATGCTTCTCGAGATTTTCTATAGGTATCTTGATCCATTGAACAAAACGGTGGTGGATAATGCGGTGGACGGATCTATAGTGATATTACATTATCTTGTGGCCTTTCAATTGATAGGATAAGTATCAAAACAATATCGGGGTTGGCATACCCGAGATACTAAAGCTTCCAAAATGCCTTCTACTATCTCTGTGGTGGCTAATGAACAAAGAAAATGAGAAGAAGAAAAGAAGGAGAACATGGACAAAATGATGACCCAACTTAAGCTCTTGATGAAGCATGTTATGGGTGTACCCGCGAAAACTCTAAACGATATAGCATCAAAATCTATGAAGATGATGAAGAGGCAAACAAGTTGGATGAAGAAATCCAATACTTGGCAAACTACTCGGGGGGTTCCCGCCCCTCTTATCAAAGGTAAGGTGGGAATCAAGGTTGGATGGATCGTAAGTGGGATCGAGATTAGAGAGATCATAATCGTGACTATGAATGTTATGTCCCTCCTCATGATTGAGATAAATCAAAGAAATCTAGTGCAATTGACCCCAAAAAGTTCAAGACCGAGGGTATGTTAGAAAAGATCTTGAATAGAGTAGAAGGCACTGAAAAGATGGTCTGTGAGTTGAAGGGTGATTTCTCCCAAATCTCTAAAATGGTGGTGTCTCACTCCACCTCTATCAAGTAATTGGAGACCCAAGTGGGGCAAATATCCACGGAATTAAATGCTAGGCCCAGAGGTGGACTTTCGAGTGACACAATTTCTAACCCAAAGAATGATGCCCAAGTCCTAGCAATTGTCACATGAAGTAGAAGAGCACCTAAGGAACAATTTTAAGGAAACGTGAGTAAGAATATGCCCAAGTCCAAAGCAAAGAAGGTACCACCTCAAAGAAAAGAGGAAAATAATGAGAAAGAGGTCAATGAAAGCAATCAGGAGGTAGTTGAAGTTAAAAGATCACAAGTTGAAACAAGACCAACCATCCAAGTTCCTCCCCCCATTTCCTCAACGTTTCCATAAAAAGAGGAAAATGATAAATTAAGAAAGTTCATAGCCAAACTTAGCAACCTATCGATAAATATATTGTTTCTTGAAGTTATCCAAGAGATCCCTAGATACGCTAAGTTGATGAAAAAGTTGATGTCCAAGAAAAAACTTGTTGAAGGTGATACTATTAAAGTCAGTCATGGATGTAGCGCTATCATGGATAGCAAGGTTACAGAAAAGAAAGATGACCCCGAAGCATTCACTATTCTTTGAACAATTGGGACACATGAATTTGCAAAAGCTCTATGTGACCTTGGTGCAAGCATCAACTTAATGCCTTTTGTCATATACAAGAAACTTGGTCTAGATACCCCGGCACCAACCTATATATGACTATTGATGGCAGACCAGTCTATAAAAAACCGGTAGCTATATTGTTTGACGTCCTTGTGAAATAGAAAAAGTTTATTCTCCCAGCGGATTTTGTGGTATTGGATTGTAAAATAGACCAAGAGGTGCCTATCATTATTGGTCATCCTTTCTTAGCCACCAAGGGAGCCATTATTGATCTATAGCTAGGGATATGAAATTTAGAGTGCAAGAGGATAAGGTCTCTTTCAAAATTTACTAAGTCAAAAAAGCAAACTGTGGAGTTGCAAGTAGTATCCGTGGTGGATGTTGAAAATAAGAAGATGGATGAAGAGGAGTTCAAGGACTTACCTTGAGAATGAAGGAAGGAAGACTTCATGCCACAATGATAACTAACGCACTAGGTGGGAGTTAATCCACAAATTCCACGAGAGTGGCTTGTATCCTTTTTTGTTATATTTTTGTAGGGTAGATGTTATATTTTGCATATGAACAACCCATGCATTTGTGAAACTATGGAGTGCATTGTATAAGCTGAATGAGGGAGAAATGTGTTAAAATTGAGTAAACTAATGAACAGGGGAGCAAAATTGTTCTCGATTACCGCAATTGCGATCCCTAAGTACAATCGCAGTCATGCGGGTGTCTGTGATCGCAGTCCCTTGACTGCGCTCATGGCCACTTCTACCATTTAACCCCTGGTTTCCCTCATTTCCCTCACACTCCCTTTCAAGATTGTACTCTCTAATTTGGACTGATTTCTAGCCAATTTTGTGAGCTCTCAAACAACATCCTTGCATCCTGTTGTATCACAACTTCGGTAGGTGACATGAATCCATGCCTTTACTTGTAAAATATGCCATAGAATGCATAGTTAAGAAGGGCCTAAAATTTTGATTGTTATGTTTTCTATGTTGTCATACTTGGCATTGGTGTGATGTTGGCTCTTTGATTAAGGTGTGCACACAAGTGGGGAAATCATGAGTACCCAATGATGTTTGAAACAGGTAGTTAATTAAGATATACACATCAAGTGTTTGATAAAATACTCAAATGATCTTTCAATATTAATATTTGCTTTCAAAAGGGCATGAACACACTTGTCAGCATTGTTCCAATAATCTTCATATGCTTCTATATTGTAGAACATATCAGTAGCCTAAATTTGGAAGAAATATAAACATACAGAGTTGACACAGAACCAGCCTCAGGTATAGAGACCGTTGTCATAGATTTTGATTGAGGTAACACAAATATGGTCCTGACTGGCAATCGTGGTAATGCAAACAAAGTCCTGATTCACGATTGCGGTAACTGAGGATAGTTTCCTGCCATGCCAAAAATCTTGCATTTCTAATTTTTAGTCAAGCAACACCAAGCACCTAGTCCAATGAACTCTAGTGATTAATATAGCAGAGTTTGCATGCTTAAAATATCATTAAAAAATATAATACATAGATAAGTATGATCACATCCGATTTATAGCACCCGAGTTCCAAACTCTTTACTACAAGGATCTTTTGAGGAAAAAGTTGTTATCAAAGAGAGGAATTTGCTTGGAAAATATGCCGGAGAAACTATTGGCAATACATGACAAACTTGAAGTCATAGGGTGACGGTGCTTTGCCTCGGATCCATGCATTGCAAATGAGCAAAGGGTCCGTGAATTTTATACAAACTTCACTGAAGCCTCTTTTCCAAACCCACTCAATATGACTGACAAGATTCAAGAAAAGCCGGTGAAAGTTAGGGCTAAGCAAATAAATGATGTTTATGGACTCAAGCATACTGACATGAGTGACTTCAAAGCAAAGGGATGTAAATTAGGGAGTTGGTTAGCACAATGACTATGCCCTAAAAAGGAAGTCTCGTCGACCAAGACTAAAAGCAATATTTCTATAAATGACTTTATTTTTGAGGCCTGGATATAGTTGCACATCATTTACAGTCGAGTTTCTCCTTGCACCCATATGACAGTAGTCCCTGAATTATGTGCTAGGATGGTTGCATGTATTGTAGATGACATCCCTCTAGATGTTGGTCAACTCATGGTTAATTAAATAGATAATTTCGAGGCACAGGCAGTAAGTATTTATTGTTTCCCTCCTTGATTATAGAGCTTCACAAAAGAGCGGGGGTGGAAAAGTATGCTAGTGATACATGGGTGCGCCCTAATGCTCCTATATACCCCTTGAGGATTAGAAGTGAGTGTACACCCAATAAAAAAAAAAAAGGAAAGATCAACTTGGAAAAGCCGGTATACAGAGAGCCTGAGTCTCATAGGCCAACCATCACGGGGCCTCTTGAGTAGATTGGAGTAAATTTTACAACCATCAAAGAGCTTATTTCTAGTTTGCCCCAAGGATCGGTAGATCTTTCCACTGCTCATCATTTTTATGTGTCATGTACCAATTATAAGAAGTACAAAAAGGACCAAAAAAAGCAAGAAACTACCATTGATAAGCTTGAAAGGCCTACTCCTCTTTAGCGGAGTCACACCAAAACCTACTAATCACATATGAAAAAATAGGTGCAAGGGAGAAGAAGAGGGATAAGATCTTTATTAGGATGTGGAAGGGTGTGAAGGGCCTATGGAAAGTTCTAAGGCCCTGAGATAGACTTCTTTTTTCTTGGGTGGACAGTGAAGATGAGGCCCTAGCCGAGTGTCTGATCTTAAGGAAGAGGGTGGTGATGTAGAGTCTAAAAATAATAGTAGCCCTTGATATGGTTTCATAGAGCACCCTTATCTCTTTTACCATTGATTATTTATGCAGCGGGGACACTGCTATCTTTTTAGTTAGGGGTGTCTCCTTAGTCTTATTCATTTAATTCAGGCCTGTATTATCAATATTTCTGAATACTTTTCTGCTCTTTTGTATAATTCTTATCTTTATTTTTATTTTTTAATAATCGGGCACTCTCATGGTTCCCATATTTGCATAGATTAGCTATTATGTTCTAGGTTTGTTATTTTATTTTAGTTCCACCACGATTGGGTTTCTAACCATGGGTGCAGGGAAAGTCTGAGTACCCAAGAAACCGAGGCCATAGAATGCAAGGGAAATCTGAGTACCTGTAGCACTAATAACCTAGGATTGTATTATTATCCATTGGTGAAGTCTGAGTAACTATATGGTGGGTCGTCTTTACTATGATTTGCAATGTGAGATGATAGCTTGGGTGGCTTCCATGATTATTAAATTATGTGTGGTGTGAATACAAATATAAACAACCCCCTTTGTCCTAAACTTTTGCAAAATTCGAAGGCATGGACGTGAGCAACTTGGTGATAAAAATTTTCCCTCTTTCTATGACTCCATAAGTTGACTTTTGAAAAATTATGAACACTCCATCTTTTTCTCTAGCAGGTAGAACAATTGAACCCCCTGACAAAATTCATATGCCACGTGTGTGAGGTTAATTGTCTTCATCTCTTGTGTACTTGTACCATCAAGAACATGCCCCATTAGTTTTTCAAAGTAAAATTTTGATTATGCTTGGGTGGTAAAAATGATCATAGGCCATCTTGTGATTTTGGAAGTCCTCTCTATTCTAAAAAGCCTACCCATGCATAGTTATCCTTAGTACCCACTTTGAGCCTTTGTACCTTTGTTTGGAAAACTCATTACAAACCATGACCCATTCTTTTTATCTCTCTTGTGAACCAAACCCTCCTTGAACTTGAAAATGTAACTTGATTCTGAAAGCCTAAGTTGGGGGTGGTAAAGGTTGATGAAAGAATATGTAAGGCCACAAAGTTGTTAGTAAAATTCCGCATGAGCTTGAACAGTGGAAATAAAGAAATAGAAAATGAATGAGTCCATCAAAGGAATGAAGTATGCGTAAGTTTCAAGAAAAAAAATAAAAGGAAAGTGGTGCGCAAAGAAAGCTATTAGTAGGCCTAGGAAAACAAAGAAATTAAAGAAGAGTGGCCCTTAGCCAAAATAGAGGATTGAAAAAGTGTGATGTGAATGCTCAAGGAGGGGTGTAGCCATGTTATTCCCAAATGATATCCTACCCTAACCCTAAACCTATATTGAAAGCACAAAAAGCCTTTTGTGATTCCCAACCAAGTATGGTCATCATAGTGGTGATTGAAAATAGGTGCAATCCTATGGCATGGTACTTATTAACATGGAGAATTTCTTGAGAGAGTGAGTGTTTGCACTTAAAATTCCTTGTTGCATGCTTGGTGACTAGGTATATAAATTTTTCCTTCCTTGTGAGGAGGCATGTGAACTAGTTGGGGTGGGTGATTTTGTCATCTTCCTCACAATGATATAATCAGAAGTATTGTATGATTGTAGTTAACATGGGAGTCATTTCTAGAGTGTTAACAGTTGTTACATGGTTGCTCCCCAAAGTCTATTGCATCCTTCACTCTTTTATGGTGATAAGGGGATTCGTTAAAAACCTATTTACCCATGTGTGAAATGCTTTTGGTGGTAGCAATTAAGTTTGAGTCATCATGATCATTCATTGATAAAATGAAGGCATACATATGAAATTGTCACATAACAATGAGTAGTGTTGCTTGAGGACAAGCAAGGTCTTAAGTTGGGGGTATTGATGAGTGGTGATTTTACCACTCATTATCACTAAACATTTGTGTACATTACCTTGTTTTGAATGAATAAATGAGACATATTCGTGAGTAAATGCACTAATAGCCACTTTTTTCATACATAGAGTTGAAGAGATCAAAAGATATAGATTGGAGCTGAAAATGATAAAAAGGGAGAAAAGAAGAGTGCAGCTGAAGACCTGGACTACATCAACCTCAGTTACCGTGACCACAGTCCTCAATCCGTGATCGCGATCAGTCAAGACAGTCAGCACAATGCAATCACGGCACACAACGACGGTCGCATGGACGTGGTCATAGATAGACATGTGTGATCCCAATTTAGCGGAATAATGCCTAGGGAAAGATCTATAAAAGCACTTAGACGAATCCCAAACCATATATAAGAAAAAACTTTTTATTCTTTGGGGATTGCTTACATTAGAAGATATCTTTGAATTCTAGAATTGAAACCCTATTTAGGTAAGTGTGTGTAACGACCTGAGAGCACGTCCTCGCGTCACATGGTACTTACAGTCCCGAGGGACCACAAGATAACCCATAAGTTGGTACCTACTGTGAGCACTGGATAACATGATCATAAATGCGGAAGAATACTGACATGCCATAAGGTTTTAATAACTAAATTCAAAACTGAAATATGATTCTATAGAAATAACTGACTGAATCTGATATAATACTGAAAAACTGGATAACTAAATTTAATGCATGAATACTGAATAACTAACTCTAATGTCTGATAAGCCTCTAAAACTGAATGACTTTAAGTTGATGGGATAGGCCCTAACTCCAACTAACTACTAAACTGAGACATGAAATAAAGTAAGCATGTCCTCGGAGTATAAGAACTCACCACTGCTACTACTGAGGATCTGATAAGTCTAATCACAATCTGGGAACTGAGCGTCAGAACCTATGATATAATACATCATAGCGTAAAAGAAAATGTATGCGATCAGTACTTTGAATGTACTGGTATACTAAATGAGGTACGCTTAAATGCATGGTTTCATGAACAGAACTAATAAATAACTGAATATCCATGTAAAGCATAGAGTACTGAATAGAGAGCATAAAATCTATAGGTACTGGCAATATATGGAAATTTGTAAATACTGAGTATGGATGAAAATCCATAAATACTGAAGATACATAAAAATTTATAGTTACTGAGGATGCATGACCAAGCATATAATATGAACTAAGTAAAATCTATAAACTGAAATACTAAATTAACTAAAATTTGTATACTTTGGTCAAACAACACTAAAATTGAATAACTAAACTAGGACTATAACTGTGACTCTAGCTGAAACTGTAGGAGGTATCTGCTCATCGATATTCCCCAATTTGAGCTAATCAGGGTCTAACCTATAACCCAAGTTGAAAGGGTGTTAATACCATGGCACAGGTACTACTACTGGCTGTGAAGATACACTAAACTAATATAATATCCAAAAGGCTAAGGGTACCAAGCCTGAACCGACGGATTACCCCTGTACGATAGTCAAGCCTAATCTGATGGGTGACTGCTCATATCCTATGTTGGATACGTTGTTCTGAGTATAGGGACTTCTACTAATAACTCTACCTATCTGATGAGGAAACCTCCATCCCTACACTTGATCGGTGCTAAATCCTACTCCAACTGAAAGACACTGAAATGCTAGACTGTTCTGAGTCTAACTGACTGATATCTGACTATTTTGATAATGCTTAGTATGTTCTGAAGACTCTTTTGTAATATACTGAGACTAGACTATATAAACAGCTATGATTTTCAGGTATTTAATATCCCCAGGACTCAAAAAACAATAATGGTAAAATGACACTAAAGCTTGGGGGACAAAGCATAAAGGCTTTTATTAAATCAATCACTTTTATAGGCATTTTATCAAACACCTGCAGTTCATACTTTAAATCAATCATAGGAATGTCACAGAAATTATAAAAATATCATGAATTCGACATAATAATATTAAATCATGGTTTAATTTAATAGATAATAATAATGAAACATGGATGATTGAATAACAACAATAATTTCATTGAATCATAATATAAAATCAATAGTACATGGAGATTCATGGGTGAAATAATAATTTTAAAATCAATTAACAAGCAAAGAACAAAATTTTACAATTTAAATAGGATACTTGGAATCCATGGATGAAAGGAATCCATGGATGAACATCTAACATACCAGGGATAATGAATTTGGGAGGATTGATAGAGAGTTCTTGAGATTTAGACCTGAATTTGAGAGTTAGGGTTCTTGTTCTTAAAGAGAGTTGATTTTAATTTGAGAGAATAATGCAAAAGTGAGCAAATAATGCTCTCTTAGGGTTAAATCCCGTGTTTAGGTGGATTTGAGGACATGGTAAAAGACCTAACGTCCCCTATAATTTAAAATCGTAAAACTGGAAAAATTCACGATTTTTACCCTTGGAACGATGCACTACTATCGGGCCAAGCCACTATAAAAGGGAAAATTGGGAAAATTCATGGTTGTGATATGTGGCGTGCTCGAGTTTCCATCTTTTTTGTGACCTGGAAGCTCACTGCTATGCGGTGGAATCATGGAGAGACACTGGATACATTTGGCCTTTGGTGCGATGTGCCATGATCGCACATCTTTAGTGAAAATGGACAATCATCATTTAGACTGTCTTATTGATGTGCTAAGGGTTAAAATGACGGTGTTTAATAACTGAAACTTAAAATCGCCATAACTTCTTACCCGGTTATCAGATTTGGGCAAATTTTATATCGCTGGAAAGATAATTCAATTCCTACGCAATGGCTGACAAATAATGAGTTTTTCAAAAAATTTATATATATATAGTCATGTATTGGGACTTATATTATGCTAAGGAAATGCGGGATATTTCTCTCCCTTGGGATCATTCATCCTTGAATGAGACTGGTTAAGCTGAGGGAAAACTGATGGACTAAGCTCATACACTGAAAATGCATGTCTGATACATGAAATACATGACTGAACTGACTCATGAATGCATGACTAACATGAAGATGATGTGCAACTGAAACTGAGCATGATAGAGAGAAATCTTAAGAAGATTAGTACCTTAAACCGAATCTGAATTCGCGAAGAAAAGATGAGGGTAATTGGTCCACATATCTGCTTCTACTACCCAAGTGGCTCCCTCAACGGACTAATTCCACCAAACAACTTTGATTAGTGGAACTTCTGTAATTCCTCAAACTTTTTATAGTCAAATCTAGTCTCCAGAAGAGTTAGTGATAACTTTCTAAATGATTAATTTTTAAATCAGATAGAATTTCCCTTATTTCAACTTTTTATCATGTGAAAATTGAATTAGCTTTCCAATGATGCCAATTTCATCCAAATCTAGTATCAGAGTAAAAAGTTATGGATGTTTTACAGAGAACTATCAAAAGCGACGGTCAGGCCGGCGAACCGTGGAACTAGCGATGGACCATTGCTCAAACCATCGCAGATGAGGCAGGAAGTTTAGGTTCTGGCCAAGTGCGATGGACAGGACCGATGAACCATCGAGCTAGCAACGGACCATCGCGACGAGGTAGAAAGTTTAGGTTTTAGCCAAAGACGATGGGATAGACCGACGAACCTTCCATCTAGTGATGGACCATTGCCCAAACCGTCACCATGTTCGATCAGTGATTTTAAACCATTTTTAAAAAGGGTATTTGGATATTTTTCCACCCATTTTTACCCCCAATTGTACCAGACCAAAGCTCATAACTTTATTATTCATCTACAATACCAAATTAGGGTTTCTCTCAAAGATCAAGCCCTAAGAACAAGATCCAAACCTTTCTTTAAGAAATTAAGGAATTCAAGTTCTTCAAGTTCAAGAACTTCAAGAAACTCACAATCAAGGTATGTCAAGTGTTGATTCATAGGTCCCTTTCACCCATGAAGCTGAAGAATCTCTTTTAAAATCCAAGATTGTGTATTTATGAATGTTCATGATTTAGTTGAATTGAAATTAATGTCCATGTTGTAGTGGGGTTTTGAGTCATGTTTTAAATTATATGTTCCAATGATTGATCCTAGAATCTGATTATTTGCATAATATAAATGATAAACCCTTCAAATTGCAAATTTATTTATGCAACCATGATAATTAGATGCATTGATGATGGTATACCCAAAGTATGCTCCCCTTATGTTTGACTAAATGCCTATGTGAAGGAAAAAGTCCCATTATAGTATGATAGTATGAAATCCCCATTCATGTACAAGTTAATGCATGTCAAGTTTTTGATGAAATGTCTTAGTCAATGAATTATGGATATATGTGTAACCATTATTGTGCTTTTGAACTTGTGCCATGAATAACTTCTATGCTATCGAATCCTAAAGGTATTTGTACCTGAAAATTTAGCTGTGTGCCTAGATCCAGTGTCAGTTTCATGATAATCTCAGTCATGCCATGATCAATAGAATTCAGTCAGTTACATGACTCAGGAAAACACAGTAATCTCAGGAACTCAGTCGGTTAACAGAATTCAGTAATATTCCGCCCATGAAGTTTAGTGAACTCAGTCCAGTTCAGTCCAGTAGATTTAGTTCAGTGTCTATTCAGATGGGAGTAGGATTCAGCATCGAGTGAGCCCAAGAATGGGAACTCACCTGTTAGTAGAGGGTGTGATTCTTAGAAGAAATCCTTACACTCCAGAACTATGTAGCCAGCGTAGGTTGAGTCATCAAACCTTCTAGATGAGGGTTGATGAGGTAGATCAATACTGCCAGACGAGGGTCCCACTATTCTCCTTTGGGGACACTGTCAAATAAGGGTCACTCACAGCTTGTCCTTACCAGTGGTGCGGTATTGACACCCTTCTAATTAGGGTTACAGATTGGACCCAAACTCAGCTATAATAGCTTATTAGGGGCATGTCAGTTAAATGAATACTTCCCACAGTCTCAGTCTCAGGTCTCAGTAATTGAACACAGATAGTTCTACAGAATTCAAGACTGTCAGATACAGTCACTCAGCTTAGTACAGAACTCAGCTACTTCCATCAGAACCTAAACTCTTAGACATAGTCACTCAGTATAAGTTATATCAGTTATTAAAAATCCATGTTATCAGTATCCAAACTCAGTAATCAGTGTTGTCATGATTATGTATTCATACATGTATTCCCATGTTTATGTTACTCAGTCAGTCAGTATTGTTCATGTATATGAACCTTTGTATTCAGCTTACCTCGCATGAACCTTTGTATTTAGCTTACCTCATTTGCTTACCAGTATGTTCTCACGTACTGATGCATACTTTTCTTTTGTGCTATGGTGTTTTATACCATAGGTTTAAAAGCACGAGCTTCAGAGCATCCTTAGTAGATCAGACGTTCAGCAGCCAGACTAGCAGCGAGTCCTCATCATTTGAGGATATCATAATTATTTATTACTTTATTATTTTAGTAGTCTGGAGTTAGTTGGGGACATATCACATCAACTCCACAATTTTTAGACAGTTTAGAGGCTTCCAGACTATAGCATGTATAGACAGTTATTTTGGTCATTTTGGAATTGATATACCGTATCTCCAGATGTTATGTTTTATCATATTTTTGAACCTTATGACCTTTCATCCTTTTATTCCGTATTTATATAGTATATTATGCAGTGCTCAGGTACAGATAGTAGTCATGGGTTAGCTTGTGGTCCTTCGGGGTCATGAGCACTATGTAGCATTCCAGGTACCGTATTCGGGGTGTTATAACTTCTTTGTTCCTTAGTCTACAAACTTGATGATCAAGAATTTTGACTGGAACTTACTCATAGGAAAGACTATTCTGAATATCTACACTTTATATGGGAACAACTATAGTTGGATCACCAATACACTTTTTTAACAATGAGACACAAAACACTGGGTGTACTGAGGCTAAATCTGAAGGCAACTCAAGATCGTAAGCTACCTTTCCGAAATGACTGAGAATTCTAAAGAGACCGACATATCGGTGACTAAGTTTCCCTTTCTTGCTGAATTTCTTTAATCCCTTCATGGGAGAGATTTTCAAGTACATAAAATCACCGACCTCAAATTCAAGATCCTTTCTCCTCACATCTGCATATAATTTTTGTCGGTTCTGGGCAGCTCTAAGCCTTTCTCTGATCAACTGAACCTTCTTTAACACATCAAACACCAAGTCAGGCCATTCTACTATGGTCTCACCTGCTTCAAACCAACCAATTAGAGATCTACATCTCCTACCATAGAGAGCCTCAAATGGAACCATACAGATACTAGAATGATAGTTGTTATTATATGCGAATTCAATCAAAGGCAAGTGGTCATCCCAACTACCTTTAAAATCAACTATGCATACTCTCAGCATATCTTCTAGAGTCTGAATAGTCCGTTCTGCTTGACCATCTGTTTGAGGGTGGAAAGTTGTACTGAGATAGACTTAGGTACCAAGACTCTTTTGGAATGCTTTCCAGAAGTGAGAGGTAAACTGGGTAAACCTTACACCATCTCCCCCTTGGGAGAAAACCTCCACTTTCTGGTCTTAGACAAATTCTTTCAACTTAACTAGACTGGGATATCTATCCTGCTTTTCCTTCACCTTAGAAACTAGAGATGATTCTAATCTACTCCACACCCATACACTACCTTCTACTAAATTGAGTAAGTGGACACCTAGTCAGGCAAGCTGATGAACTTCCTGAGCAAATATTCTTCTTACCATCCTCTACATGAGCAACACTACCTATAGACAACCTACAAAGAGCATCAACCACTATATTGGCCTTGCCCGAATGATACAGAACACTCATGTCATAATCCTTCAATAACTCTAACCACCTTCTCCGATATAGATTTAAATCTTTCTGAGAGAATACATACTGCAAGATATTATTATCAGTGAACACATCAACGTGCACCCCATACAAGTAATGCCTCCAAATCTTTAAGGTGAATACTACTACTGCTAACTCAAGATCATGAGTCAGATAATTCTTCTCATGGGGTGTAAGTTTTCTGGAGGTATAAGCTATGACCTTACCTCTCTGAATAAGGAAATAACCCAAACCTACTTTAGATGCATCACTGTAAACAACAAACCCATCTGAACTATCTGGCAAGGTATGAACTGGGGCTGAGTGAGTCGAGTCTTCAACTCTTGAAAACTCTTCTCAAAGGAATCTGACCACTGAAACTTAACTTTCTTCTGATTCAATCTATACATGGGGGATACAATAGAATAAAATCCTTCAACAAACTGACAGTAATAGCCAGCTAAACCTGATATCTGATGGAGAGATGGGTTTAGGCCAGTTTCTCACTGCCTTAGTCTTTTGAGGATCAACTTGAATGTCATCATCAGAAATAATATGGCCAAGAAAAGCTACTAATCTTAGCAATAATTCACACTTACTGAATCTAACAAATAACTGGTGAGCTCTAAGAATTTGTAACACTATTCTGAGATGGTCTGCATAATCAGTTTTGCTATAGGAGTAAACAAGAATGTCATCAATGAAGACTATGACAAACATGTCCATGTATTGCTTGAACACTCAGTTCATCAAGTCCATGAAGGATACTGGGGCATTCGTGAGACCAAAGGACATAACTAGAAACTTGAAGTGACCATATCGGGTACAAAAAGCTATTTTTAGAATATCACATTCCCTGACTCTAAGATGACGATAGCCTGATCTAAGGTCTATCTTTGAAAAATAGCTGGCACACTAAAGTTGATCAAAAAAGTCATCAATTCTAGGTAGTGGATATCTTTTCTTAACTGTGACTTTGTTAAACTAACGGTAGTCTTGCATATTCTAAGAGAACATCTTTCTTATGCATGAATAGAATAGGTGCACCCTATTAGGAGACACTGGATCTGATGAATCCCTTATCTAGAAGATCATTTAACTATTTTTTTAACTCCTTGAGCTCAACTGGAGCCACTCTGTACGGCAGAATAGATATGGGCTGAGTATCTGGAAGAAGGTCTATTCCAAAGTCGATTTTTCTTTTGGAAAAAACTCTGAGAAGATCTTCAGGAAATATAACTGAGAAGTCATTTACTACTGGAACTGATTCAAGAGTTAAAGTTTTAGAGTTGGAGTCATTGACTCACACCAGATGGTAAATATACCCCTTTGATATCATCTGTCTAGCTCTAAGGTACAAAATCAACTGACCCCTAAGAGTTATGGTACTACCCCTCCATTCAAGGACTAGTTTATTTGGGAACTAAAAACAAAAATATTCTATTTCTACAATCAACTGAGGCACAGCAAGAGAGTAGCCAATCCATGCCAAGAATGACGTCAAAATCCATCATCTCTAACTCCACGAGATCAACTAAGGTAACTTTTTGAGATATTATGACCAGACAGTTCATGTATACCTATCTGGATACGAAGGAAATACCTATGGGGGTAGACACTAAAAAGGGCTCTGCTAGAGTTTCGGGACTAACTCCCAAATTGACGACTATATATAGAGTTACAAAAGAAAGAGAAGCTCCAGGGTCTAGTAAGGCATAAATATGTAAGTGAAAGACATGAAACGTACCAATAAGTACATTAAGAAAATTTTCTTGATCTTGGCAGGACTGAAGAACATATAATCTATTCGAACTCTAACCATTTGTAGCACTAGAAGTGGCACCCTACTGAATTGGGTGACCGGATGGTACTGACGACTGATGGGACTGGACCTGTTAGTGCATATCCCTATCTTTCTGAGCAACTACCCAAAACTGTTGAATTCGATGACCTATCTTGCGACACCCAAAGCACACATCGCTATCCGCTCTACACTTACCCTGATGGTGTCTGCCACATTTCTAACATAAAGGATTTGTATGAGCACTTCTAACACTGACTTGGGACTTAGAGCCGGGTGCTTTGTCCCTATTATCATTTCTAAATTTGGATACAAGAGAATTGGCTGAAGAGGGTGCTGGGGCTAAAGACTTCTAATGAAACTGAGGATGGTTACCACCCTTTGACTTTGGCTGACTAAAGTTGAAACTACCCATCCTAGCCCTCTTGTTTCCTCTATCCCACTCTTTAATATTCTATTTCTCTATCTATTAAGCATGGACCATCAGTCTATCCAAGTCCATCTCACTAATCAGCATTGCAGTCCTGCACTCCTTGACCATACTATCATATACACCAGACATAAACTTACTCATCTTAGACCTATTATCAGCTATCACATGAGGAGCATATCTATCTAACTAAGTAAACTTGATGGAATACTATCTCATGATCATGCTGCCCTACCTCAAGTTAATAAACTCTAACACTTTGGCCTCCCTCAACTCCAATGGGAAGAATCTGTCAAAGAAAGTTGTGGCAAACTCTTCCCATTCTAAAGGTCTTACATCTACAACCCTATCAACCTTCCACTACTTAAACTAAGTATAGGCTATATACTCCAACTGGTATGCAGCCAACTCATCACTCTGACTTGATGTCACCCCCATAGCATCCATGACCTTCTGAACCATATCTAAAAATTTTTGTGGATCCTCTTCAGACTTGGATCCTGTGAAAGGAGGATTTATCCGGGTGAAATCTCAAATTTTTATTGCAGCAGTATTAGCCATTGGGTTGGCTGGAACAGCAACTGGCCGTTCATTCTACACTGCTATGGAGTTTGCTAGAGTCGTGAACATAACTCTGAATTCTGCGTGAGAGACATGCTCGTCTAGAGGATATGTCTGGATGGGCTAAGGGGATGGCTAGTTTCATGTTCTTCTCCCATTCTTCTTGGGAGGCATGTTCTGTAAATGGAAGGAAGAAATGGATTATATAGGGATATTAAACTGAGCTAATGCTCACTCGCATGACATGAATACTAAAAGAAGGGAAACTTTTTCCTATATGCCTTGTAACCTCTCGTCCATAAGTATGGCGTGCTACACACCATTACATAAGACTCTACTTGACGTGACTTTTAGACTTCTTAGGACATTTTAAAACCATAGGCTCTGATACCAAGTTTGTAACACCTCAAGAGCACACCCTGGGCATCAGACGGTGCTAACAGTCCCAAGGGACCATAAGCTAACCCATGCTGGTACCTGTTGCGAGCACTGGATAACATGATCATAAATGCGGAAGAATAGAGACATGCCATAAGGATTTAATAATTAAATTCAAAACTGAAATATGAGTCTATAGAAATAACTGACTAAATCTGATAAAATACTGAAAAACTTGATAACTAACTATAATGTTTGTATACTGAATAACTAACTCTAATGTCTGATAAGCCTCTAAAACCGAATGAATGTGAGTTGATGGGACAGGCCCTAACTCCAACTAACTACTAAACTGAGACATGAAATAAACTAAGCCTATCCTCGAAGTATGAGGACTCGCCACTGCGACTACTGAGGATCTGATAAGTCTAATCATGAGCTAGGAACTGAGCATCAGAACCTATGATATAATCCATCATAGCACAAAAGAAAAGGTATGTGATCAATAATTTGAATGTACTGGCATGCTAAATGAGGTAGGCTAATATGCATGGATTTATGAACAAAACTAATAATTAACTAAATATGCATGTAAAGCATGGAGTACTAAATAGAGAGCATAAAATTTGTAGGTCCTAGGAATATGTGGAAATTTGTAAATACTACATATGCATGAAAATCCATAAATACTAAAGATACGTGAAAATATGTAGATACTGAGGATGCATGACCAAGCATATAACATGAACTGAGTAAAATCTGTAAACTAAAATACTGAAATAACTAAAATATGTATGCTTTTGTCAAACAATACTAAGACTGAATAACTGAACTGGGACTGTAACTGAGACTGTAGCCAAGACTGTAGGAGGTATCATCTAACCGACATTCCCTAATTTTAGCTAATCAGGGTCCAACCTGTAATCCCCATTAAAAGGGTGTTAATACCATGCCACGGCTACTAACACTGATTGTGTGGATCCACTAAATATATATAATGTCCAAAGGACTAAGGGTGTCAAGCCTGAACTAATGGGTAACCCCTGCGGATAGACAAGCCTAATCTGACGGGTAACTTCTCATATCCTATGCTAGATATGTAGTTCTGGAGTATAGGGACTGCTACTAACTACTATGCCTATCTGACAGGGAAGCTGACATCCCTACACTCGCTCGGTGCTAAATCCTACTCCCAACTAAAAGACACTGAAATACTAGACTGTTCTGAGTTTAACTGACTGATATTTGACTATTCAAATAATGCTCATAGCATATTCTGAAGACTATTCTGTAATATACTGAGACTAGACTACATAAATAGCTATGGTTTCAGGTATTTAATATCCCCAGGACTCAAAAACAATAATGGTAAAATGACACTAAAACTTGGGGAACAAAGCATGAAGGCTTTTATTAAATTAATCACTCTTGTAGGCATTTTATCAAACACCTATAGTTCATGGTTTAAATCAATCATAGGAATGTCACGGAACTTATAGAAATAGCATGAATTTGACATAATAGTATTAAATAATGGTTTAATTCAATAGATAATAATATTGAAACATGGAGGATTTAATAACAACAATAATGTCATTGAATTCTAGAATAAAATCAATAGTACGTGGAGATTCATGGGTGAAATCATAATTTAAAAATACATTAACTTGAAAAGATCAAAATTTTATAATTTAAATAAGATACTTGGACTCCATGGATGAAATGAATCCATGGATGAACATCTAACATACCTAAGATAATGAATTTAGGAGGATTGATGGAGAGTTCTTGAGATTTGGCGCTGAATTTTAGAGTTAGGGTTCTTGTTCTTAAAGAGAATTGATTTTAATTTGAGAGAATAATGCAAAAGTGAGAAAATAATGCTCTCTTAGGGTTATATCCCGTGTTTAGGCAGATTTGGGACCATGGGAAAAGACCAAACAGCCCTTGTAATTTAAAATCGCAAAACTGGAAAAATTCCGATTTTCACCCTTGGTGAGACGCGCCACTATCTTGCCAAACCACTAGAGAAGGGACAATTGGGAAAATTCATGGTGGCGCGATATGGTGTACTCACGTTTCTACCTTGTTTGTGACCTGAAAGCTCACTGCGATATGGTGAAATAGCGGAGAGACACTGGAAACTTCCAAATGCCAATTTGGCCTTTGGCGCGACACACCAAGTTCGCGTACCTTCAGTAGAAATTGCCAATCATCATTTAGACTGGCTCCGTGACTTGCTAAGTGTTAAAATGACTGTTTTTAATGACTAAAACTTAAAATCGCCATAACTTCTTACCCGGTTATCAAATTAGGGCAAATTTTATATTGCTGGAAAGCTAATTCAATTTCCTATACAATGGCAGGCTCTAAACTAACAAATAATGAGAGTTTCAAAAAATTTATATATGAATAATCATTTATTGGGACTTAGATTAGGCTAAGGAAATGCAAGGTATTACAATATCTCCCCTTTGGGATCATTCATTCTCAAATGAGACTAGTTAAGCTGAGGGAAAACTGATGGACTAAGCTTACACACTGAGCAAGCATATCTAATGCATGGAATGCTTACTGAACTGACTTATGAATGCACGACTGACATGAAAATGATGTGCAACAAAAACTAAGCATGATAGAGAGAAATCTTAAGAAGATTAGTACCTTAAACTGAATCTGAGTTCGTGGAAAAAAAATGAGGGTACTTGGTTCGCATATCTGCTTCTTATTCCCTAGTGGCTCTCTCAACGGACTGATTCCCCCAAAGAACTTTGATTAGTGGAACTTACATGTTCCTTAGTCTATGAACTTGATGATTAAGAATTTTGACTTGAACTTCCTCATAGGAAAGACTGTTCTGAATATCTACACTTTCTAAGGGAATAATATTAGTTGGATCACTAATACACTTTTTCAACAATGAAACATGGAACACTGGGTGTACTGAGGCTAAATCTGAAGGCAACTTAAGCTTGTAAGCTACCTTTCTGAAATAACTGGGAATTATGAAGGGACCAGCATATCGGGGACTGAGTTTCCCTTTCTTGCCAAATCTCTTCACTCCCTTCATGGGTGAGATTTTCAAGTACACAAAATCATCGACCTCAAACTTGAGATCCTTTGTCCTCACATCTACATACAATTTTTGTTGGCTCTGGGTAGCCCTAAGCCTTTTTCTGATCAATTGAACCTTCTTTAACATATCAAACATCAAGTCAGGCCCTACTACTACGGTCTCACCTACTTCAAACCAACCAATTTGAGATCTACATCTCCTATGAAAGTGAGCCTCAAATATAGCTATACGGATACTAGAATGATAGTTGTTATTATATGTGAATTCAATCAAAGTTAAGTGTTCATCCCAAGTAACTTTAAAATCAACTACGCATGTTATCAGCATATCTTCTAGAGTCTGAATGGTCTGTTCTACTTGACCATCTGTCTGAGGGTGGAAAGTTGTACTGAAATGGACTTGGGTACCAAGACCCTTTTAGAATGCTTTTCAGAAGTAAGAGGTAAACTGGGTACCTCTATCTGAGATGATAGATAAGGGAACATCGTGTAACCTGACCAACTCTTAAAGATAGAGTTAGGCATAGTCCTCGATTGAATAAGAAGTATGGACTAGAAAGAAATGACCTGATTTGTTCATCTTATCTATGATAACCCAAATAGAATCATGCTAATGATGAGTACGAGGCAAACTCATCACAAAATCTATGTTAACTTCCTCCCATTACTAAGTGGGTATACTGAACTCCGATATGGACCCACTAGACTTCTGGTGCTCAATATTAACTTGCTGGAATGTAGAGCATTTAACTACAAACTTTGTAATATCTCTCTTCATACCACTCCACCAATAGATCTCCCATAAATTATGGTATATCTTAGTGGTCCCTGGTTGAATAGGGTAACATGCACCATGCACTTCTACATGAATTTGTTGCCTCAAGTCATCTATACCAGCCACACATAGCCGACCCTAACAAAGCAGCACACCATTTTCTCTTTGGGAGAAAACCTCCACTTTCTGGTCTCTGACTAATTCTTTCAGCTTAACTAGACTGGGATCTCTCTCCTGTTTTTCCTTCACCCTGGAAACTAGTGATGATTCTGAGCTATTCTACACCCATACACTACCTTCTACTGAATTGTGTAAGCGGACACCTAGTCGGGTAAGCTGATGAACTTCCTGAGCTAACATTCTTCTTATCATTCTCAAAATGAGCAACATTACTCATAGACAACCTACTGAGAGCATCAGCCACTACATTGGCCTTTCTCGGATGATACAAAACACTCATGTCATAATCCTTCAACAACTCTAACCACCTTATTTGACGTAAATTTAAATCTTTCTAAAAGAACACATACTGCAGGCTCTTATGGTCAGTGAACATATCAACGTGCACCCCATACAAGTAATGCCTCCAAATCTTTAAGGCAAATACTACTGCTGCTAACTCAAGATCATGAGTCGGATAATTCTTCTCATGGGGTTTAAGTTTTCTAGGGGGCATAGGCTATGACCTTACCTTTCTTCATAAGGAAACCCAAACCTACTCTGGATGCATCACAGTACATAACAAACCCATCTGAACTATCTGGTAAGGTAAGAACTGGGGATGAGGCGAGTCGAGTCTTTAACTCCTAAAAACTCTTCTTGAATGATATAACCTCTGAAAATTAACTTTATTCTGATTCAATCTTTACATGGGGGATGCAATAGAAGAAAATCCTTCAACAAACTAATGGCAATAGCCATCTAAACCCAAGAAACTCCTAATGTCTGATGGAGAGATGGGTCTAGGACAGTTTCTCACTCACAACCTTAGTCTTTTGAGGATCAACTCGAATGCCATCACCGAAAATAATATGGCCAAGAAAATCTACTGATCTTAGAAATAATTCACACTTATTGAATTTAACAAATAACTAGTGAGCTCAAAGAGTTTCTAACACTATTTTGAGATGGTCTGCATGATCAGTTTCATTATGGAAGTAAACAAGAATATCATCAATGAAGACTATGATGAACATGTCCAAGTGCTGATTGAAAAGTTGGTTCATCAAGTCAATGAAGGCTTCTAGGGCATTCCTAAGACCAAAGGACATAACTAGAAACTCAAATTAACCATACCGGGTTCGAAAAGCTATTTTTGTAATGTCACATTCCCTGGCTCTAAGCTGATGATATCCTGCTCTGAGGTCTATCATTTAAAAATAGATGGCACCCTGAATTTGATCAAATAAGTCATCAATTCTACAAAGTGGATATCTGTTCTTGACTATGACTTTGTTCAATCGACAGTAGTCTATGCACATTCTGAGAGAACCGTCTTTCTTATGCACGAATAAAATAGGTGTGCCCTATGGATAGATGCTTGGTCTAATGAATCCCATATCTAGAAGATCTTTTAACTATTCTTTTAAATTTTTTAGCTCAACTGGAGCCACTCTGTATGGTGGAATAAATATGGGTTGAGTATCTAGAAGAAGGTCTATTCCAAAGCTGATTTCCCTTTCAAGCGTAACTCCGGAAAGATCTTTAGAAAATATATTTGAGAATTTATTTACTACTAGAACTGATTCAATATTTAAATTCTTTGAGTTTGAGTCTTTAACTCACACCAGATAGTAAATACAGCCCCTCGATATCATCTGTCTCACTCTAAAGTACAAAATTAACTGAACCCTAAGAGTTGTGGTACTACTCCTCCATTTAAGGACTGGTTCATTTGGGAACTGAACATAAACTATTCTATTTCTAGATCAACTATGTCACAGCATGAGTGGAGCCAATCCATGCCGAGAATGACGTCAAAATCTATTATCTCTAACTCCACGAGATCAACTGAGGTAACTTTCTGAGATATTATGACAGGACAGTTCATGTATACCTGTCTAGATACAGTGGAAACACCTAATGGGGTAGACGCTAAAAAGGGATTTGCTAGAGTTTTGGGAATAACTCCAAAATTAATGGCTATATATGGAGTTACAAAAGAAAGAGAAGCTCCAAGGTCATATAAGGCATAAACATATAAGTGAAATACCTGCAACGTACCAGTAACTACGTCAAGAGAATTTTCCTAATCTTGGCGGGACTTAAGAGCATAAAATCTATTTGGACACTGACCACTGGTAGCCCTGGAAGCGGCACCCTGCTGAGTTGGGCAACTGGATGGAACTAACGACTGATGGAATTGGCCCTATTGGCATATATCCCTACCTTTCTGAGAAACTACCCAACACTTCTGAATCTGATGGCCTGGCTTACCACACCCAAAGAACATATCACTACCTACTCTACACTTACCCTGATAGTGTCTGCCATATTTCTGACATAGAGGATTTGTACGAGCACTTCTAACACTGACTTGGGACTTAGAGCCGGGTGCTTTATCCCTATTATCATTTCTGAATTTGGATATGGGAGAATTGGCTGAAGAGGGTGTTGGGGATAAAGACCTTTGATGAAACTGAGGACGGTTACCACCCTCTTACTTTGGCTGATAGAAGTTAAAACTACCCATCCTATCCCCCTTGTTCCTCTCTCTCTTTCTTTAATTTTCTGCTCCTCTATCTATTAAGGATGGACCATCAGCCTAGATAAGTCTATCTCACTAATCAACATTGTGGTCCTACACTCCTTGACCATACTATCAGATACGCCAGACACAAACTTACTCATCTTGGACCTGTTATCATCTACTATATGAGGAGCTTATCTAGCTAACTTAGTAAACTTGAGGGAATACTTCCTCATGCTCATGCTTCCCTACCTCATGTTAAAAAACTCTAACACCTTGGCCTCCCTTTACTCCAATGGGAAGAATCTATCTAAGAAAGTTATGGCAAACTCTTCCCATTCTACAGCCCTTGCATCAACACCCCTATCAACCTTACACTACTTAAACTAAGTGTGGGCTATATCATGCAAATGGTATGCAGCCAACTCAGCACTCTGACTTGATGTTACCCCCATAGCATCCATGACTTTCTTAACCATATCTAAGAATTCCTGTGGATTCTCTTTAGACTTAGATCCTGTGAGAGAAGGAGAATTCATCCGAGTGAAATCTCGAATTCTGGTTGCAGCAGTATTAGCTACCGGGTTGGCCGGAATAGCAGTTGTCCATTTATTCTGTGCTGCTATGAAGTTTACTAGAGTAGTGAACGCAGTACTAAATTCTGATGAGAGACATGCTCGTCTAGAGGGTCTGCCTGGATGGGCTGAGGGGCTGGCTGGTTTCTTGATCTTCTTTTATTATTCTTGGGAAGCATGTTCTGTAAATAGAAAGAAGAAATGGATTAGACAGGTATTTTAACTTGTACTCATGCTCACTCGCACGATATGAATACTGAAAGATGGGAAACTTTTTCCTAAATGTCTTGTAGCCTCTCGTCCATAAGTGTGGTGCGCTACACACCCATGCACAAGACTCTACTTGACCCAGCTTTTATATTTCCTAGGACACTTTAAAACCTTAGGCTCTGATACCAAATTTATAATGCCTCGAGAGCATACCCTGGGCTTTATACGGTGCTTACAGTCCTGAGGGACAACAAGCTAACCTATGAGCTGGTACCTGCTATGAACACTGGATAATGTGATCATAAATGTGAAAGAATGTTGACATGCCATAAGGTTTTAATAACTGACTTCAAAACTAAAATATGAGTCTATAGAAATAACTGACTGAATCTGATAAAATATTGATAAACTGGATAACTAACTGTAATGTCTAAATACTGAATAACTGACTCTAGTGTCTGATAAGCCTTAAAAATTGAATGACTATGAGTTGATATAACTAACTACTAAACTAAGACATAAAATAATATAAGCCTGTCCTCAGAGTATGTGGACTCACCACTGCTACTGCTGAGGATCTGATAAGTCTAATTATGAGTTGAGAACTGAGCAACAGAACCTATGATATAATACATCAAAGCACAAAATAAAAGATATGTGATTAGTAATTTAACTGTCATGGTATGCTAAACGGGGTAGAATGATATGCATGTTTTATGAATAGAACTAATAATTAAGTGAATATGCATGTAAAGCAGGAAGTAATGAATAGAGAGCATGAAATCTGTAGGTACTGGGAATATGTGGAAATCTGTAAATAGTGAGTATGCATGAAAATCCATAAATACTAAAGATACATGATAATCTATAGATATTGAGGATGCATGACCAAGCATATAACATGAACTGAGTAAATTCTGCAAACTGAAATACTGAAATAAATAAAATTTGTATGCTTTAGTCAAACCACACTAAAACTGAATAACTAAACTAGGACTATAACTGATACAGTAGCTGAGACTGTAGGAGGTATCATTTAACCGACATTCTCTAATTTGAGCTAATCGAGGTCCAACCTGTAACCCTAGTTGGAAGGGTGTTAATAACGAGCCACGGGTACTAACACTAGCTGTTTAGATCCACTAAACTAATATAATGTCCAAAGGACCAATGGTGTCAATCCTGAACTGACGGGTGACCCCTACGAGATAGCCAAGCCTAATCTGACGGGTGACTTCACATATCATATACTGGATACTTAGTTCTAAAGTATAGGGACTGTACTAACAACTCTGCCTATCTAATGGGGAATCCATCATCCCTACACTCGATCGGTACTAAATCCTACTCCCAACTAAAAGACAATGAAATGCTAAACTGTTCTGAGTTTAATTGACTAATATTTGACTATTCTGATAATGCTCAGAGTATGTTTTGAAGACTATTCTGTAATATACTAATACTAGACTACATAAACAGCTATGATTTTTGGGTATTTAATACACCTAGGACTCAAAAACAACAATGGTAAAATGACACTAAAGCTTGGGGGACAAAGCATAAAGGCTTTTATTAAATCAATCACTTTTATAGGCATTTTATCAAACACCTGCAGTTCATACTTTAAATCAATCATAGGAATGTCATGTAACTTATAAAAATTGCATGAATTCGACATAATAGTATTAAATCATAGTTTAATTCAATAAATAATAATATTAAAACATGGAGGATTGAATAACAACAATAATTTCATTGAATCATGGTATAAAATCAACAGTACATGGAGATTCATGGGTGAAATCACAATTTAAAAATCAATTAACTTGCAAAGATCAAAATTTTATAATTTAAATAGGATACTTGGACTCCATGGATGAAAGGAATCCATGGATAAACATCTAACATACCTGGGATAATGAATTTAGGAGGATTGATGGAGAGTTCTTAAGATTTGGCCTAAATTTGAGAGTTAGGATTCTTGTTCTTAAAGAGAGTTGATTTTAATTTGAGAGAATAATGCAAAAGTGAGCAAATAATTCTCTCTTAGGGTTAAATCCCGTGTTTAGGTGGATTTGGGGCCATGGGAAAAGAACAAACGGCCTGTGTAATTTAAAATCGCAAAACACAAAAAATTCCCGATTTTCACCATTGGCGCGATGCGCCACTATCGCACCAAGCCACTGGAAAAGGTACGATTGGGAAAATGCATAGTGGCACAACACGGCGTACTCACATTGCCACCTTGTTTGTGACCTGGAAGCTCGCTGCGATGCGGTGGAATCGCAGAGAGACACTTGAAACTGAGAAATTCCAATTTGGCCTTTGGTACGATGCACCAAGATCGTGCACCTTCACTAGAATTTTCCAATCATCATTTAGACTGGCTCTACAATGCGCTAAGGGTTAAAATGATGGTGTTTAATGGCTGAAACTTAAAATTGCCATAACTTCTTACCCGGTTATCAGATTTATGTGACTTTTATATCATTGGAAGGATAATTCAACTTTCTATTCAATGAAATACTCTAAACTGACAAATAATGAGTGTTTCAAAAATTTTATATATGAATACTCATATATTGGGACTTAGACTACGCTAAAAAATGTGGGGTATTACAGTGTGTAATTAACTTTGGAGGCTAAATTTCTTTTGATTTTTATGAAGAATGAATGCTTTGGATAATTCTTATGGTATATCTCTCTTTACTTTATTCATGATTAGCTATGTAATTTAATCTTGGGATTATGTTTAACTAGAGTGTAATTGTGTGTGGGGATTGTTGTATTTACATGGATTTTAGTTGTTGAGTATGAATTCCACCATTACTTGAGCTTATGGATTAGAATTTGATGGGTGAAATCCCCAAATCTCCAAGTGGGTTTAAAGGGTGAAAGGCCCAAACTCTAGAAACCCTTTATCATCCTTGAAAGAAGGATAAAGGTGAACATTAGATAACGCATAACATCCTCAAAAGAGGGTTATAGGGGGACAAGGAAATGATAGATAATTGAGCCTATGACTTACTACCTTTTGCATTCTTAGAAATAAGTGTATCGGGAGTGTAAATTATGTCAAGAGCACCATCCTAGAAATAGGGATGCTTGATTGTGTTCTCTGGTGATTATGAAAATTTGTACACTTGCTAGGTGCTCGAAAGAGCCAATGGGTGAAATCGTTGTGGTTTTGTTGAAAGATTGACCCCAATGACCTTCGACCTAGACATCCATTAGTTAACAACTAAATTTCATGATGTACCAACATCAACCCACATCCATTACCTCTAGGTAGACATAATCCTAAGATTTCTCTCAAATTTGAATTCTAAGTAAAAGTTTTATTCACCAAGTGCTTGTTAAAGTGTGTTGTGGAGAATTTTAAAACAAATTCCCCCCCCCCCCCTATTTTATTTTACATGTCATTTTTATTAGCATTCCGGGTAATCTCGTAGTAATTTTAGAATTCATAAGAATTGAAGTCTATAATTAACTCCTTGAGATTTGACCCCAATTCAAATTAGGTTACTTGACAATGACTGCCTCACCCCTTAATTTTAGGAGTAAGTTGAGCGTTATCAACACTCATTGCCTCTGGGTCATAAAATTACCCCGAAACACTTTCAAAAATTGAAAAACTTTCCCAAACACCCTTTTAACATCACTAAAGCGAGCCTAGAGTAGCAGCCTATTACGTTTTTTCAGGCCCCTTTGATATCTTACAATTCAAGTCAAAAATTGATATTACGCAGGCAAAAATGTCAAAAAATAAAATGATGGAAAGTTTAAGGGGTCTTACATTTAGGTGGTGCGGATATCGATTGAGTTGTTGTAAAGTGGTGAGCCTCCATCACCCTTAAATATTTACCATTTCATTAGATTTATTTTCATATTTTGTGTATTGAAGATTTTCATTATCACGGTCGGGGGCATCTACCAACCTATTTTGATATTTTGGTTTGAAGGATTTTGTGGACAAAGTGTGGGTTGGTTATTTGTTTTGGATTTTTAGAACCTTCCTATTGGCTTATATGTCACTCTTATTTTTTGGTTTTTCTCTTGATATTTTTTTATTGTGGTCAAATAGTTAGTCTAAGGGTAGTCTTCGGCCTATGGTGGGCTTGAGATACCCATTACAACTAGGCTCTGGTTTGAATCGTGCTAAAAAGTGTGTGGGTGATTCTTCCTTGATAGTGCCAAT
>NC_061113.1:121343745-121417254 GCF_002878395.1 Capsicum annuum
ACCTCCGAATCCTAGTTTCCAATTCAAAACTAGCATAATATCATATCGATACTATAATCAAGCTCAATCTAAGAGAAAGTAAGTGTCATGACCCAAAATGCAAAGGGTCATGATGGCACTTGCCATGGCAAACCTTGACAAGTAAGCCTATCACACAAACTGATACAAAAGGGAAATAATACTCAAATCCTAAGGTAAGGCTTCTAGAATGAAGCCAAACCATACAAGTATACTAAATGCGAAAAAGAACATAGCCAATAACGATACCATAACACCCCAAAACCTGGTGTCAACAGTGTAAAAACTACTAATAAAATCCATGAGTCAAATACATCCAATTACCAACAGGAACAATATCTTTATTTGAATACTAGTGATGACACAAGCTAATATAGAAAGATATAAGTGGACCCCAAACGCATTAAAGTCCAATCGCTACCTTGAACAACTCTAAAGATGCCTGAATCAAGCCACGTAAGATGAACCCATACTAGAATCTGTATTGAAGGGGCATAGTATAGATAAGTACTACCCACTTGTACTTAGTAGGTATCATAGGCCGACCGAGCAAAGTAGAAAATAAAGCATATAAAATACATGCTAAGGGTACGTTACTTGCAATCAGAAAATATCCCACAACAGTAGCCCATATCGCTTGCACAAACAGTTCTATAATATCCATATATAATACTACAAATCACCAGAAAAGAATATAAGTATACATTTATTCCACATACAAGCAAAGAAAAGGGGAACCACATATATGATATTATCAATTACAAGTAACAGAAGATAGAACAATGGATAGGTGACAAGTCAAACATGATATAAACTCACATCACCAGCAAAATAACATGAACACAATATAATGATGATGATGATGTAATAGACGAGGTTGTCGCACCACCTCAAGGCCATCGTACATCCTTTGAGACCATCGCACAGTCTCCGTATACACCTATGGAGCTAAAGCTTTCCAAAGTAGGACCCATGGGGGCTTCATCAACCTATATATAATCCATTTATCATATTTTCTTCCCGGCACATCCCTCGGGGAAGGTTTTATAAGATGTCACATTTTTTACACAAAAAGATCTTGCCGATATTTCTTAGTATTTCCACGGTGGTACCATTGTTTCATGAATGAGTATGAGGATTCAATGCTCATAACCAACCACAACGAGTGTTTCCACAACCAATCATAATGAGTATTTCCATAACCAACTACAATGAGTATTTTCACAACCAACCAATATACCATCATGTGAGCCAAATATCCACTCATTATTTCCAACTATTCGTGAATCTTCACATGATTTATATGCCCATAGAGTATGAATACATCACAATACACAATTGGTACCACAATATATTTTTCATCAAACAAAACACAATCATTCCCATGTATACAGGCTATCAACATCACATTGGACCCCACACGGTTACATATAGCACATAATATATCAAATCTACCAATTACATCACATATAGACCTCCACACTGGTACAACACAATAAGATACAGAGTTTTCATTATTAGTTCCCACACTCTTAACATGCTTTGGTATACTAATCAACTACCCATTCCAGACTGAAAGAGTTAAGCCATAACATAGCTCGATGGCAAAAAATTATTCCGTAACACTTTGATCCCAAATCCTTACTCCTCGTGAATGGACCAAAAATCAAGTAAAACATCAAAAAGTAAAATCTAAACATCAAATGGAAGCCAACGAAACCCAATTACCTAATTTCTAATTAGGGTCAAAACGGACCACTGAAATGGGTTATTGCAAAAAAGGGCAAAATCATAACTTTATTTTGAAAACATGTTTCCCATTATTTTAGGAGTCTACAACTGAAACCTCAAGTAAAAATGAGTTTAAAATGAGGTCCGAATCAAAGAAAAACCCTTTTAAAACTTTGCCAAGTAAAATCTTCAAAATTAATTTATAAATCAAGAATCGAAGTTGTTCTGAAGGTGAAATTAGAGAAAAACTAGTATTATAAGATTAGCAACATTATTCAAGTGAAAAAGTTTTGAATTTGAGGCTTAATTCGAAGAAATACAATTTTAGGCCGTCGGGGCCAAAATCCCTAATTTCCACATTCAAATTTGAATAAAAACAATAATTTAATGATAAATGTTGAATAAATGCATTGAAATAAGTGTATTGGAGATTACCCAAGCATAGAAGTGAAGAAAATGACTCAAAATTGCAAAATCCTAAGCTCCAAATTTGAAAAATGGTGAAAATAGTAAAAATAGCAAAAACACAAGTATACGTATACCCAGTACTCGGGATTGTGGACCAGGATCGCGATCTCAGTACCTTTCCTGATAGAGGTATCGCGATTGTGAACAAGATTGTGATCATGATAGTTCTCCAGCTAGCCAAATCACGATCACGGCCCAAGGCTTATGATCGCAGGTGCACCAGAAAATAGGTGCACCAGTTGGGGACTTGGTATAATTCTAAGTCTCCGCGGGCCACTCAAGATTCATTCAGAATCTCGTGAATGAAAATGAACAATGCTACCCAATCAAATTTGATACTCTGAACTAAGTGGCGATATCAGACTTTCAAAAAACATCATTTTTACAAAGTTGACCCCCGAAACCCATAATCATAACTTTTCAAATCGAAATGAGATTTAAAAGCCATGAAACCACACCAACCATGTTACCACTCTAAAATCGATGTTTCAGATCTACTGGTATAGTCCGTTCTGCCATCTATCACATGGATCAAAAGATATCAACTGAAGTCAATTATAACGCTCTCAAAGTAGCCAAAAATCATAAAATCACATAAATGACACCAAAATGCATAGAGAACTGTGCCAATCACCCCTACACCCTAGAAATACCACAACACAACCATTGGGAGGGGTAAAATAGTCAAATCACACAACAACACATATTTTACATGTTTCATCAAAATTTAAGTCGTTACATCATCCACCACTAAAAATCTAGTTTGTCCTAAAACTAAAGGTAAAAGAAATACCTGAATCAACAAAAAGTTGGGGATACGAACTAAGCATATCATATTCAACCTACCAAGTAGCCTCATCTATAGGTCGATGTCGCCACTGAACATTGACCACTAGGATAACTCTCGAACACAATAGTCTAACAACCCTAGCTAAAATTAAGAGAGGCTCCTCAACAAAAGACAACCTCTTATATAATTGATCCGATTCCCAATGAATTGATATGAAACTCATACAGAATGTAACAGTGAATCATAAAAACATAAAAAATATGATGAATAGCTGATAAATCTAAGGGAAAGACTAACTCATAAGCCACATCACCAACAGTCTGAAGAATCTCAAATGGATCAATATACCTGGGGCTAAGATTGACCCTCTTCCCAAACCTCATCACACCCTTCATGGGTGAGACATAAAGTTATCCTCAATATACCCAGCAAAGCTATCCTCGGCATACCCAGCGAAGCTAAAGTCACGGTCTTAGCAAAATAATATAAGACAACATGATGCAAAGACAATAAATCCATACCTAAAATAACATCAAAATCAACTATATCTAACATAATAAAATCTACCCAAGTCTCACAACCCAAAATGCAAAAGGTCATGATGGCAGTTGTCGTAGTAAACCTTGACAAGTAAGCCTATCGCACAAACTGATACAAATGGAAATAACGGTCAAATCCTAAGGCAAGGATTCTAGAACAAAGTTGAACCATACAAGTTAACTAAATGCAAAAAAGAACATAGTCAATAACAATACCATAACTCCCCAAAACCTAGTGTCAACAGTGTAAGAACTACGAATCCAATCCATGAGTCAAATACATCCGAATATCCAATAAGAATAATATCTATCTCCGAATACTAGTAAAGACATATGCTAGTACAAAAAGATAGAAGTGGATCCCAGATGCATGAAAGTCCAACCACTACCTTGAACAACTTTGAAGGCGCCCGAATCAAGCCATGTAAAACTCACCCGCACCAGAATCTGTACTGAAAAGGTACAGTAGGAATAAGTACACTCCACTTATACGCAGTAGGTATCATAAGCTGACCAAACAAAGTAGAAAATAAAGCTTATAAAATACACATTAAGTGCACGTCACCTGTAATCAAAAAATATCCCACAACGGTAGCCTACACCGCTTGCACTAATAGTTCTATAATATCTACATATAATACAAAGCACTAGAAAAGAATACAAGTATACATTTATACCACTTATAAGCAAAGAAAAAGGGAACCACATATACCAGAACATCAAGTACAAATAAGAAAAGATAGAACGATGGATAGGTAATAAGTCAAACATGATATTCAATCACATCACAAGCATAATAAGGTAAACAAAATAAAATAATAATGATTATGATGTAATCCACGAAGTTATTGCACAACCTTAAGGTCGTCACACAGTTTTTGAGGCCATGCACAGTCTCTATATAAACCTACTGAGCTAAAGCTTCTCGATGTAGGACCCATGGGAGCTTCGACAACCCATATACAATCCATATATCATATATCCTCCCTGTCACATCTCTCCGGGAGGGTTTAATAAGATGTCACACTTTCTATCATAAAAAATGTTGCCGATATTTCTCAGTATTTCTACGATGGTACCAATGTTTTATGAATGAGTATGATGATGCAGTGCTCACAACCAACCACAATGAGTATTTCCACAACCAACTATAATGAGCATTTCCACAACCAACCACAATGAGTATTTCCACAACCAACCAATATACCATTAAGGGAGCTAAATATCAACTTATTATCTCCAACCATTCTTGAATTTCCACATAATTCATAGGCCAATAGAGTATGAATACATAATAATACAAAATTGGCACCATAATGTGCTTTTCATCAAACAAAACATGATTATTCTCATGTATACAGGCAATTAACATCATATTAGACCCCACACGATCAGATATAGCACATAATATATCAAATCCACAAATTACATAACATATATGCCCCCACACAGGCACAACATAATAAGATAGTCATTTTTCATGATTAGTTTCCACACCCTTAACATGCTTTTGTACACAAATTAACTGCACAGCCCAGTCTAAAAGAGTTAAGCCATAACCTACCTCGAAGGCCAAAAACTAGTCTACAGAACTTTGATCCCGAAGCCCTATTCCTTATAAACAGACTTAAAATTAACTAAAATATCAAAATATAGAATTTATTTATCAAAAGAAAGCCAATGACACCCATATTGCCTATTTTCAAGTCAAGGTCAAAATGGAGCCTGAAATGGATTTTTAAAAAGAAGGGCAAAATTATAACTTTATTTCAAAAATATGTTTCCCATAATTTTAGGAGTCTACAACTGAAAAATTCAAGCAAAAATGAGTTAAAACAAGGTCCAAATCGAAGAAAAAATATTTTTAAACTTTACCAAATAAAATATTTGAAATCCATGTAAGACTCAAGAATTGAAGTTGTTTTGAAGGTGAATTGGAGAAAAAATAGTAAGTAAAGGATTAGCAATATTATTCAAGCTGAAAGGTGTTGAATTTGGGGCTTAATTCCTAGAAATACAAATTTAGGTCTTTGGAGCCAAAATCCCTAGTTTCCACTTTCAAATTCGTATTAAAACAATAATTTAATGATACAGATTGAAGAAACTCATTGAAATAAGTGTATTGGAGCTTACCCAAGCTTAGAAGTGAAGAAAATGGTTCAAAATTAACCCTAAGTTCCAAGTCTTAAAAATAGTGAAAATAGAAAAAACAGGGGTATGTACATACCCAGTACTCGCGATCGCGGACTAGGATCGCGATTGTGGTACTTTGCTTGACAGAGGCATCGCGATCATGGACAAGGTTTTAAATCACAATAGTTCCCCTACTGGCCCAATTGCGATAGCGGGTGCACCAATTGAGGACTTGGTATAATTTCAAGTCTCCGCAAGCCCCTCAGGATTTATTCGGAATCTCGTGAATGCAAATGAGCTATGCTACCTTATCAAATTTAATGCCCTAGACCTAATGGAGATATTAGATTTTTGAAAAAACATTGCTTTCACAAAGTTGACCCTAAAAATCTAAAATCACGACTTTCCATATCAAGGGTCAAAATAAGATTTAAAAGCCATGAAACCCGCTAACCATGTTAATACCCAAAAATCAAAATTTTGGATCTGCTGGTTCAATCCGTTGCCAGCTGTGACAAGGATGATAAGATGTCAATTGAACTCAATTATAAGGCTCTCAAAGTTGTCAAAAACCACAAAATCACATAAATGCCACCAAAATGCATTGAAAATCATGGCAATCACCCCTACGCTCCAAAATACCACAACACAATCATAGGGAGGGGTAAAGTAGTCAAATCACAAAAAAATATATATTTCACATACTTTATCAAAATTCAGGTCGTTACAGTAAGCCTAGCCTACCTGGACGCCGAAGAAAGCCCGATAAAGCCCAATAAATTGGCAGTTTACCTTTCAAGAATCTTCTGCATAGTACCAAAGAAAAAATATAGTAATTTACACATTAGTACCATAATTATTGTACGCATATTGCATTTTTATGCTTTGGATCCAAAATTAAGTTAAAATCCTATGTGGGGCTCGCTTATAGAATCGCACTTTGGAAACTGTCAATACATCCCTCTACGCTTAGGGAATATTTACCCTTAAGAATGGATAAATTTAAAGATCCAACAATACAAAAATCAGCCCGATAAACATCTAGGAATTTAGAACTAAATTGAAGAATTAAACCAAGAAATAGATGGAAACTTACAAGGATTATGATAGAAAATGGTTATTCCATGCTCATTAACACCCCACAATCACCCAATGATTAGTCTCCTAATTTTCTACACTCTCTAGAATTTTTTTTCCCTTGAGACTTGTGAGGATCGGGGGAAAATCAGGTAAAGTGCTAAATTTAGTATCCTCCTAGGTGCCACTTAAGAGGCCACTTGACTTCTTAAGTGGTCATCGTTAAATTAGCCCTTGGATCGCTAAAGCGATCCCCGCCTTGGGGTGGCCTCCAATAAAGCAGTCAAGATGACGCTTAAGTAACGTCCACTTTAGCAGAAGGGCCTTCGCTAAAGCGACCAAGATGGACTGGCATTGGCTACTTTAGTAGCATCCGTTTAAACAATCGAAGGTCCACTTAAGTAGATACACCAGCTGAGTCACGCATCAGCTGAAACTTGATTTACAAAGTTTCCACCAACCCCTCGAGATTCATTCAAAATCCTACGAACATAAATGAACTATACCATCTATCAAATTTGATATTCCAGACTCGATGGCGCCATCAAAATTTTCGTTCGGAGTTGTTTTGATGAAATATGGATCCCACGTGTCACAACTTGATTCACAGCTCATGATGGCACCTTCTAAGTCCCGTTAGTAGGTAAGCCAATACCATAATCCGAAGCTGTCGTAATGGGTTAGTTCGGTAAGAAATGCCAACATTTAGCCAAATTTAATGAACATAAGTTAGGGTATAAAAATGTTTTCTAACATAGATAAACAGTCGTCATACGATACCAGTCCCACGACTTGGTAAAGCTAGTACAAGAGCATATAATGTCAATAATACAACCAAAAAGTACTAAAGTATAGTCAATATATCTGTCTCATATACAAAAGACTAAATGTAAAAGATAGAGGGAAAATGGGCGACTCAAACTCCGTAAGCTCACCCTATCTCCAAAAGATTAACTCTGAACGAACTCAAATAAATGACGGCAACTAGTACTCAAATCTACACCAAAAAGGTATAGAAGTGTAGTATGAGTACCAAGACAGCGGGTACTCAGTAGGCATCATCGACCGACTGAGCCAAATCATGATATAAATATGATATAATTCAAGATAACCCTAAGTAAGTCAAGGTACAAAATTGAAACTGAATCTTCTCCATCATCACTGTATATAATAAGTAATTAAACTGAAATAACAGTATAACATATGGCATCAACATATACCAATATCATCATGCATAAGAAATAGACATAGGAACCATAACGCATCACAAGGATAGACATAAGCAAGCATAAGTAACAAGTTGGCACCCATATGCCAACTCGTGCATAAAGTAAAGAACTCATCACCACATCCCATACTACGAGAGAGTACACCCAAGAGAGATAATAATAAGGCATTTAACCAACACCATATCGAAGTCTCATTATTATTCAACTATATATCACATTTATCATCAATTGGTCATTTTACCAAACTTCCATTTGTTACCAACATTGACCACATCACCATATTCCATATAATGACCCTTATTAGCTACTTATCATCAATACCCATTATCCACTACTCGTTAGCTAAGAAAGGATTATTAATTAGTCAATTATATCCCTAACCATCACATAATTAATCTTTTATTAGGCAAATATTGACCACATAGCCATTTTAATAGTCAACACTCCTTAACTAACCATTATTTAACACCAACATTACTCACTAAGTGAATCCTCAATTTATAACTAGTTTTCCCGCTTACAAACTAATCTTGGTTAATCAATTAAACAATAACCTTCCCAAATCATTATTATCATAAATCATTGTCTACACCGTCTTATATGAATTCAACACTAGTGGGCTACAACTGGTATTCAATGTCAACGATCTACCCACTTTACGTATAAATAAGTATATATACATATGACCATACAATTGACATACATAGGGATAGCCGGACTAGAACAGGTATATGTACACATAGGCACATTAACAATGTATCTTCCGGCTTTGTCGGGTATATCATCATAGCCACACTCTGTCCTTTCCAAGCATCGATATTATCATCATAACATACACCAATTTTGTTAGGTATCAATATCATCATTACCACTCCTATGGCCTTGTCGGCTATCAATATCATCATCATAAACTCCTACGGCCTTGACGGGTATCAATGTCATCACAATATACAATTAAATATTGATATTAGTAAACAAATCACACAAGGGCTAAAGTAAATGAACAAACCCACAAGGGATAAAGGAAATAACAAGCCCCACGAGGGCTAAAGTAAATGAACATAAAGGGAAAAAAAAGAAGAGCATACCTCCAATACTCATCAATCAGCTTCCATGTCAATTTACCAAAAGATATATAGATATATATGTGTGTGTGTGTGTGTGACATGAGTAGTACAGTTATCATCGGGTTTCAAGCATAATTAGCCATATTTCATATGTGGTCAATAATCATGCCTTCTAGAATCATTAGTAACATGACTCAAAATATTAGCAAAATTGAGGGCTTTCTAGCATGGTTACTAGTTTGGTTACTAACAAGAGTACAACATGAGTAATACAATAGCCCAAAGTCCAAAATAATTTCTTAACTAATGGCCACATGATAACATAGATATGGTCTTAATTGGTAGCATAAACCATAGTTACTCATAGCATTGATGGTAATTTAGTCAACAAACCATATACATCATTTCTAATGTCATTACCATAGTATAATTACTCAAATTAGCCAACATGTTTTCAAGGGAGAATTTCCTACGCATTTAATAGCTGTCTAATGTCTTCAAGAAAACTAAATCAATCCAAGCTTAAGGTGGGTCAAGAACCCCCTTCTAATTCCCTAATACATTCAAAGACTAACTTCTACTCGGAACTAGAAGGTTTCTAAATCAGTTCTTAGATGCATAGAAAGCCACCAATAATCCTAAGGTAAAGGTCTTCCTCAAACATTACACCTAATTCATCCATAACATCTAAGGCACTTCTATTAATGCAAGCACTAGGGTCAACTTACCCACAACATGAGTGACAAGGTCACTCACATCCAACTAGAGTAACTAAGGCATCCTCATTTTACCCATGAGTCATGAAGTCCAATTCCCCAAGGTTCAAGCCTACAAGTCAAGCGTTTCAATCTATAAGTTCAAATGACCTAAAGGATGCAACTAAACCCAAGTTTTACTATTTATCAATCCAACACCTAAAATACCTCCCAAATCTAACAAGATATCACAATTATACTATAGCATAGCTCAATCTAACAAGAAATAAGCCTAACCTACCTCAAATCCAAGGAAAGATCACAAACTGCTAAACCTTCTCTTTTTCTTTTCGATAAGGTTTTTCAAGGTGCCAAGCTATCAAAAACACAGTCCACACATTATAACAAGAATATTGATAACCATATTGCACCATTGTGTTCCGAGTCCAAAAATAACACCAAAAACCTCAAGTGGATCCCACTTAAAAAAATATGCTTCTGAGGTTAACCCAATGTTCATACATCACCGAGGAATCATAAACCTTAAGAAATAGGTGTAGATTAAGCTTATTTGGGACTAAATCAAGCCTCCAGCTATTTGGGGTTTTGGTCAAAAATTCGAGAAATTTAAGCAAGAAATGGAAGGATTCATATCCTAAATCTATTGTTAATCACGAAAATATATGTTAATTAAGCTCCCAAGACACTCCCAAGATTTCATTTGAGTTTAGTACACCATATTAGGGTTCCTTGGTCTGAAAAAAGAGTGAAAAGTGCCTAAAACGCAGCCTAAAAGGCATTTAAATACCTTTCCAGGCAAAGAGGTGTCGCGATCACCATCCATGAACCATGATCGCTATATGGAGATCACATTCATGCTTGTGAGATCACAACATCATTACCTTGCACCAGGTAACAGCTGAAACTTGAAAGAAATTCCAAGTTTCGGCCAATGCTTCGAGATTCATTCGAAATCTAATATAGGCAAATGATTTATGTAACCACACTAAATTCGATATTTTGGATGCATTGGTGAAGTCGAATATTCCATTTGAGGTTGTTTCAACCAAATGTGGGTCCCACACCTGAATTTCTAATTTTTCAACTTTCCTACCAATAGGTCAAAATTTGTTTGGGTGCATTGGACCCGAAGACCTAGCCAAAAATTGATATTTTGGAGCTGCTGGCATAGTCAGAATTTGCATCCGAGATTGTAATACTGAAGTTTTTTCCCAGTGGCCGTTTGGAACCAGTGAAGATTCTAAACACTGAATCGACTCTAAAAAATAAACAAACTGTCTGGTAATCAAGCTATCAGTTCCAGTAAGTCATAAAGGACTTAGGGTAGCTATGGAAAGCTCGAACAGCGAAAGTAAGTAGACATATGGAAAATAACCTGAAGGGTTATTACAATATCCACTACTAACAAAACTTTTGCCCCAAAAGTTAAAGATCAAATACCTAAAGTCTCGAACAGGTGGAGATATTGGGCCCGCATCTCGTTCCCAATCTCCCAAGTGGCCTTCTCTACTGGGCGGTACCTCTACTGAACCTTAACTACAGGAATCTCCCTTGTATGCAACCATCTCACATCACTTGCCAGAATAGGCACAGGCTCCTCCACAAAGGTCAAATGCTCATCTAGTTAGACCGAGTCCCGTCTAAGTATATGGGATAGGTCAAGAATATACAGTCACTACATGAAGACATGGAAAACTGGATAAACGGCAGCAAAATCAGGAGGTAAAGCTAACTCATAAGCTATCTCACTAACTACACGAAGAATCTTAAAAAGATCAATATATAGAGAACTAAGCTTACCCTTCCTCCCGAATCTCATCACACCCTTCATAGGCGATACACAGAGAAATACACGATCACCAATTTCAAAAATTAAGGCACGAAGCCTCCGATCTATATAGGTTTTTTGCCTACTCTGGGTTTCTCTCAGCCTATCCTGAATCACTCTGACTCTATCCAACGAGTCCTATAGAAAATCCATACCATGGGGCCTCAACTCAGAAGTCTCAAACCAATCGATCAGGGAACGATATCTCCTACTATACAAAGCCTCAAAAGGTGCCATCTCAATTCTCAAATAATAATTGTTGTTACACGAAAACTCAACCAAGGCTAAGTATTGATCCCACTGGCCTCACAAATCCATAACACAGGCTCAGAGTATATCCTCAAGTACCTAAATAGTCCTCTTAGACGTACCATCAATCTGCGGGTGAAAGGTTGTACTCAAATCCTCCTGAGTACCCAACTCCTCTTGACAAGCTCTACAAAACCTCAAAGTGAACACATAGTCATGGTTTGAAATGATAAAAATAGGCACCCCATGCAAACAGACTATCTTCCGAACATAGATATGGGCTAACCTCTTAGCACTGAAGGTCATCTGAATAGGAATGAAATGTGTTGACTTGGTCAAGTGATTCACAATCACCCAAATTCCATCAAAACCAATGGAGGTATGAGACAAACCACTAATAAAGTCCATAGTAATCTGCTCCAATTTGCACTCGAGAATGGGCAACCTCTAAGTTAAACCACCAGGATGCTAATGCTCTGCCTTTACCTACTGACAACATAGGAAACAAGCAACAAATTCTTCCATATCTTTCTTCATGCCACTCCACCAATATTGTTGCCTCAAATATCTATACATTTTGGTTGTACCGAGATAAATAGAATATTTAGAGTTGTGAGCCTCATGTAGAATCGATTGAATCAAGTCTCCAATTTAAAGAACACAATTACGGCCATCAAATCTTGAAATACCCTTAGAATTAATAGTGTGCCTCTCAAAATCACCACTCAACACCTGATCACGAAAGGATTAAAGCTTGTCATCCTCATAGTGAGGATTATGAATCTGCTCAAATAGTGAGGACCACGCCTCCACACTAGCCAAAATCCTCCTAGGATCTGAAATATCAGGGAGAACCATCAAATTGGATAAGGATTAATGTCCTATGCCAAGACCTCTGAGAAACCGATATGCAAGCCAAGATACCTATACTCACTTCCTTGTAACTCAAGGCATCAGCTACCACAATTGCCTAACTTAGATGATACAAGATAGAAATATCATAGTCCTTAAGCAACTCCATCCATCTATGTAGTTGAGCATTAAGCTCTCACTAGGTCATCAGATGCTAAAGACTATAATGATCCGTGAAAATCTAACAATGCACCTCATACAGATAATACCTCCAAATCTTAAGTATGAAAACTACCGCGGCCAACTCTAAAGCATGAGTGAGGTGGTTGCAATCGTGCACCTTAAGTTGTCTAGAAGAATAAGCAATAACACAATAGGGGAAATACAAAGAAGGTTAGTAAGGAACACATCAGGAAACTAATAAATAACAGGCACAGAGTCAAGTGGCAGACTCTCCAAATGAGTATCATAAACATAAGTGAGATAAGACTCGTAACCCTTTAAAATAAGTCTCCTAACATGAACATAAGAGATAATCCCCATCGGTTCATGACTAATTGCTCTCTGCCACACGACTAGGGTACATGACTGCATAATACTGAGATAAGCAGTCCATTCCAAAAATCATATCAAAATCCAGTACATCCAAAATAATAAGATCAGCACAAGTACCAACATCACTAATTATTACAACACATGATCTGAATACTCAACCCACCACTAAAGATCACCCACGGGAGTAGATACGCGCAAAGGTATAGATAATAAATCACTAGTCAACTCCAACTATGGTGTATAATAAGTAGATATATAAGAATAAATGGATCTCAGATCAAATAAAGTAAGAGTCAATTTGCGGCACATCATAATTCTACCTATAACTACAGCATCTAAAGTCTCAGCCTCAGGTCTAGTAGGTACTGCATATAACTAACCATGCTCGTCGTTGTAACCCTTGGGGGTTACACCACACAGTGAGGGACCAGGTCCTTTAAAGTCAATCATAAGTGATAGAATAGTAAAGAAACTATGAGGCGCTGGAAAACAAAAGCAGTGCAGGAAAGTAAAAACTCAAGATTGTAAAGTAGAAATCCAAGAAGGGAAAAACCATGGTTTTCCCTCAGAAGAACCTCAAGAACTCCACTATAATCAACCTCCTTATTAAATTCTATATTTCATCCTACCTCTAGGCTCTTTTCGCTTGTAATAACTCTACTACAAGCTCATCTTGGAAACTCTACGAAGGACTCTCTATGCTGATTAGCTCAAATCAGCCTCACACTTAAGCAACTCTACCTAAGCATTCTCTACTCAAAGAGAAAAACACTACTCTTATAACATGAGTAGTTCAATTACAAATCAACTCTGAAGAACACTCACTCACTATTTAAGCATACTACAATGATGAGAACATGATCAATGCTTGAGCAGTCTTAAAATAGAGTTTTTGCTACCTCTCTTCACTTTTTAGATTTGTGCAAAAAACTCATTTAATGAAGAGGCATCTCTTTTCTTTTATATCTAAGTGATGATTAGGGCTGAAAGATTATTAGGCTAGCTATCCTAATCTATACAAAATAGCACCTGCAAGTTTGTTACATAAGAGGACAAAACTGTGTAGACAACACGTGTAAGTTGGTCTGTACCTTGCACATCCAGGGACCTGGTCCCTTGTAGTTAACTGCTTATCATCAAACTACATATAGCAGTTTTGAGCATCAATGCACATTTATCATATTTAATCAATGTGATAACCACCTAAAGATGAATGTTCCCTCCATTATCATGCTTTCTCCATCATCATGCAACACAGGGACCTGGTCCCTTGTTGTCATTTACAGAAAAAATCTATGATATCTTCCCTCTGTCATTATGCACCTTCACTTAGTACATTTGTACACTTCCCCCCATTATTATACACCACATGAGCACACAGCATGTACACCCTGTCATCATGTACCACATGAGCACACAGCATACACAAACACACCTGGTCCTTACTCATGAAGTCAGCAGTCCCCCTTTTGACATTGTTGAAAAGGATTAACAGTAAACCAAGAGTACAAATAAGTGAAAGCTAATTAACATATGGCCATTGGGGCAACACTAACAAGAATGAACAACTTTAAACAGGGACAAATGAGGCCCACCTATAAAATTTATTTATTTTCAAGCCAAAAGTCAGTACCAATACAGTTATACCAAATTAACACAAAATAAACTGTCTTCAAGAGCCAATACAAGAAGCAAAATATGAGACTGCCCCAGGATTAATTAAAAGACAAGGATAACTGGGATTAGGTAGAGAGAGGTTTGGAGGAAAGAGACTTAAGCAATATCTCTACTCTTGCATTTTCAGTGTTGTGGGCATTCAATGATTGTTTAGTGAGAACCTTTACTTCAGCATTCAGTTTTGGAACTTCACCAGTCATTTTTGCCACTTTTGTTTGAAATTTTGCATTCTCAACTACAAGCTCATCAATGGCACCTGGTACCTCAGAAGACAACTTTTGATTCTACAACTTCAGGTGCACTATTTTAGCATTTTTTGCAGCCAATTTGATTCCTAACTCTTTCACTTCTATTCCCAACTTCTCTTAAATAGCTAGCAACTCAGATACTTGAGACACCGATCCAGCTTTTCCCTCTATACATTTATTCTCTGCAAGAGTTGTTAGACTGAACATCTGCTTGGTTGTTTTGGGTGTTCCCTTAGTTCCATCCACATCATAATGTTCAGACACCTTATTTAGAAGATATTCATATAGCATTCCATGTTTGCCTTCTTTTTCATGAATCACTTTATGCATATGCTCTATCATTAGAGCAGAAAGACTTATCAATTCAAACATGAACAAGGATACCATAAAAAACAAGTCAACATTAGAGGAAATTGTTTTTTTTAGACCTTGGCAACAGGACCTTATTGATGAATTCAAATACCAGCTGATACTCACTTTTTAGAAACTTTTTTTCACTGTAATTGTTGAGGTCCCTCCTATCTTGCCTGTTGATTTACTACAGTACTTACCCCTACAACAGGTACAACCAAGATTCTTCCCAGTATTTTTTCATCCAGCTTAAGAGATATTCCCTGCACTTGTACACTCAACCTCAAACCATCATTTGAGAATTCCATAATGTAATAAAATTCCCATACCTCATTTTTAAAAACCACTGGTGTTGTCTCCTCAAATAGCTATAGCCATCCTTGGTGCCTCACATACTCTACCAACTTCGATCATTCCAGGCTTCTCATATATCTTATGATCAAAAGTTCTTCCTCACTGAACCTTCTGAGTCATTAGCATTTTATTCCTTCTTTAACTTGTCATATCCTTCATCTCTTTCTTTCGTCTCATTACTTTTCTTTTCCTTTTTAAACGTAACTTTTCTCTTTTTAGCATCAAGTCCCTTGGTGTTTTTTCTTTTCTTGACAACTATGTATTTCTGCCTCAATCAAGCAAAGTTACCAAACTTTGACTTAGAGGACCTAAGGTAAAGTTTTTTATGGCTTTGGTTGTGAAGGATCAAGGGATTCGATAAGGGTATATTCAATTTGATTTTCTGGAGTTTTATCTACTTTAGGGTTCTTAGCTCGGTTTAAGGAAGTAGTAATGTCAATTATTTAGTTTTGTCAGCGAAGGAGAGTGAGAGAAACTAGTTTGGTTTAGAGGAGGCAAAGTGTGATGAGTTGAGACTAAGAATTAGAAATAGCCTGATTTAGCAATTTGAAGAGGTGACCGTTGTCATCAAAAGATATTCATTTCAAACTGACATATTTGATCCTCCTAAAAGTGACTTATTTATTTTGCAAATGAACTAACTAATTGTTGCGTAAAAATAAAGACACATGGCCCTTTTTAGACAGCATTTTATGTTTATTAAGGCATCCTGTATAAGTACTAACCTGAGATGGGACCAGGTCCCTTTTCTTTGGGTGAATTTTCAAATTTGTGCTTGCCACATTTGTCCACTTCCAAAGTTGTTCCCTTGGGTGTAAATTAAACCTCCATGCTATTTAGAATTTTGGTCAACAATTCAAGAAATTTAAGCATGAAATGAAAGGATTCATACCTCAAATCTGTTGTTAATCATGTAAATATATGTTAATTAAGCTCCCAAGACACTCACAAGACTCAATTTGAGTTTAGCGCACCATATTAAGGTTCCTTGGTCTCAAGAAGAGTGAAAAATGCCCAAAACGCAGCCTAAAAGGCCTGTAAATACCCTTCCTAGGCAAAGAGATGTCGCGATCGCCATCCATGGATCATGATCGCGCTATGGCAAACGTCATTCATGCTTGTGCAATCACAGCATCCTTACCTTGCACCAGGTAACAACTGAAACTTGGAAGTTCTTCTAAGTTTCGGCCAATGATTCGAAATTCATTCGAAATCCAATTTAGGCAAATGAACTATGTAACCACACTAAATTCAATATTTTGGATGCATTGGCGAAGTTAGATTTTCCATCCTAGGTTGTTTCAACCAAGTGAAGATCCCACACTTGAATTTCTAATTTTTCAAATTTCCGATTAATAGGTCGAAATGAGTTCCAGCGCTTTGGGGCCCGAACAAAGGTCTACTTAGCCTTAAATCAATTTTTCAGAGTTGTTGGCATAGTCAAAATTTATATCCAAGATCTTTTTGTTGAAGTTTTTTCTTTGTGGCCATTTGGAACCAGCAAAGACTTCTAAATAGGGAATTGAATCTAAAAATCAAACGAAATGCCTGGTAATCAAGCATTAATTTAAGCAAGTCATAAATAACTTGGGGCAGCTATGGAAAGCTCTAACGGCAAAAATATGAAAAAATAAACTGAAGGGTCATTATACCAAGTCCAAGGGCTATTTTCATCAAATTTCAATTAATATCCTGAAATGGGTCCGGAAGCCTTGGGACCCGAATCAAATATCCCCTAACCTAAAATCGACGTTCTGGAGTGATTGAAACTGTTAAAATTGGCATACAAGGTCGTTAATCTGAATTATTTGCTCGATAGCCAATCCTTATGAGTGATGACTTCAAAAAAGAGAATTGACTCTAAAAATCAAGCGAACTGCTCAATAATCGAATTGTCTGCTCCAGTAAGTTTTAAATGACTTAAAGTAACTAATGGAAAGCTCTAAATCGCAAAAAAGTGTGGAAATACAAAAAATGACTTGCAGGCTCATTACAGATACATATTGATACAATTTTATTTGCGTCCGATACATAATTTTTATACATATCATATACAAATAATATTCTATCCAAAAATAATAGAGTTTCTATACACATCCTACATAGCTTTTAGCTACAATAACTATTCAGATACATATTCTATACAATAATTACATAGTTGTTATACATATCCTATATTGCCTTTAGCTGCAATAATTAGTCAAATACATATTTTATACAATAATTATGCATTTTCTATAAATATCTTGTGTAAATACATATTTTATACAATAATTATACAATTTCTTGTAGAATTTTTATTTTTTTTGTGTGTGTATATATATATAACATTTCTATACACATCATATACAACTTGTAGTTGTAACACAGAGGTAGAATTTATAAAAAAAAAAAAAAAAACGAAAAAGAGTAGCAAAAGCAGCGAAGGGGAGGGGGGGAGTTTGACTATAAGCTGCCATTATCTTAACCTAATTACACCTACGGGTTGTTGGTTGGAAATAAGCTATCCAAGATTAATTATTTTGAGATTAATTATTCGACTTTTAAGGTGGGATGAAAATAACACTACAATCCCGAGATAACTAATCTAGGGATGAGTTAGCCCATGAATTTTATCTCAACCATACATATGATTAGCACATCCTAAAACTAATTACTGAATTAGTTATCTCTTATCCGTGATAGCAAGTGAGCCCTTAATGATATGTGTCAAATTTGGGCCATTAGGTTTCCTAATGACCCATATCTTTTTCCCTTTTCGTAATTTAACTTCAAACCAAACTAACGCAGTTTTTATGTTGATCTCATTCAGTTTGTGGTTTAGTTTGATTTTTTATTTTTGTTCAACAGTTCTATTTCCTTTACTTCTTAAAATATGCCAAAATTCGTTTTACAAAAATATCAATTCTTTTATTCACATTTGTTCTCCCTCCACCCCACCCCACACCACTATTCTTTAGGATCCCAAATATGCTTATTCAATCTCTTCTATCTTGGCCCAATTGTCAATTAATTCTTAATCAGCAGATTACTAACCTTTTGTTCTTACACAAACTAAAATCAATTTGTAAAAAGTTCGCAAATTTTCGCAAACAGGTTCATTTGGAGAAGAATATTTCTAAAACAAAAAAAAATTTACATAGAAAATTTAAACATTTCAAGAAAACAAAATGTCCAGATGAGAGTTATTTTTTGGGTTTAAATAACCATTACAATTCTTAACGACAAGTGGATACATATTTTGTTTCCAAGAACCTGCTAAAAGAAAAAAGAAAAAGTTTTCAAAGCTTCTCAATCCTAAGTTACTAAAATTATGCCAACAAATAGATAGAGTTTGAAATATAAAGAGTTGGTTCTAGGGAATATAGTCAATAAATTCCGAGCAATTGGCCCTGCAACTATATTGAAATTTGACTAAAATTTAAGTGACCCCTGACCTTGAGCTTCTCTAAATTCTTAATCAAGTCAACAAATCTCCATTCCAATTGTCAAACAACATTTTTTTCAGGTTAAAAATTGTGCTTACATGGATAGCGAGTTGCAACCTTATGTTGTTTATTATTTTTATAACAAAACAATTACAGAAAAAAGAATAAAGAATGATAAATACAGAGCTAATAGTGCTTTTGGTACCTCGATTATATGTAAATCTAATTTTAATCGAAGTAATATTTGACCAAGCACATTTAACCCTTAATTACTTGAAATGTGCACTTTTGATCTTTTGCTTATGAATATTCACAATTTTTCAGGCATATTAACCCTTCCGTTGTTTAGGTACTCATGTGTTATGTATAATTTACATTGTGCTACTTTATATTTGAGCATAATATCTCTATCTCTATCTATATCTATAATCTATCTATAGTCTATAGTCTATAATTTATATCTATATCTATAATCTAAAACCTATAATCTATATCTATATCTATAATCTAGAATAAGTGTGAGGGGCCTTAAAAATGTCGTTTGAACTTTTTGCGTTTCATTAAAAGTTTTTGTTTTATACAAAATCGTCTTTTCATTATTTTTTTCCTAAAATTTAAGAGTTAAAAATTAATTAGATATATTTATGATAAACCTTTCCTTATTAGAAATCATCAGAATTAATGGCAACTAATACTTTTTTCATTAATTTAAGAATTCTAAATCAACTATATTTGATTTTGAAAAGATTCACATGCTTGAACTTTTTGTTCTTCATTAAAAGATTGCTTCAGACTAAATCATCTTTGTACTATTTTTATTAAATTACTAATTAATTATTCTATATAAATCCTAATAATATATTTTCTGACAGAGGAGTAAGAAATTGTATAATATTTCCATGAATATACTCACGTTTAGCTAAATCCAGCAAATATGGAAGTATTGACGAAATTTCCATGCTAAAAACAAAATATAGCTCATTCCCCTTATCTATGTCCATGTTTGGTCCTTTTTCTTTTGGTAGTAAATTAAAAGTCCGACAATTTTAAACAAATTAGAATTTTACATTCTATAAAATTCTTTTTAAGTAATATTTTTGGGTCAAATTATAAAATTTTTCCAGGTACCTAACATCAATTTACAGGAAATTACATGGTATAACCCCAATAGTGGGTGGCTTTGAATTTTTGATCCCAAAGAAAAGTTAGCCTTTCTTCCTTTTTAAGTATAGTACAAATACATTTTTGCCTCTCTACAACTCAAATATTTTTAAACTTTTCATACTCATTTATCTCTCAAATTCTATTTTTATTTTTATTATTTTTATGTTTTCTTTAATTTTATTTTCATGTTTTAATTCATTTTTCTCAATCTTTATTTTTTTTCTCCTTTTTTTTCTCGAACATTATTTATTTCTTCATTTTTTTTTATTTTTTTAAATTTATTTGTCTCAACCTTTATTTTTCTTTTATTTTTAGTTTTTATCATTTCTCTTTTTTTTTCCTCATTTTTTTGAAACTTTATTTTTATTTTTTTCCTCCCATTTTTATTTTTCTCAATTTTTTTAGTTCTTCGCTTTTTTCTTAACCTTTCTTTTTTTCTTGTCTTTTTTCTCTCAATCTCTTTTTTTATTTCTCTATTTTATTTGATCTCTTTATTCTTTTTTCTCAACTTCTATTATATTTTGCTAATAAATAAAAAATTGAATAATCGGTAAAGAAATCTTCTTCTTTTGACATCAAAGCAAATTTAAGGACATGAATTGTTGTTTAAAAGTTCTTTGGGTTAAGTTTTGCCTCTAAGGCAAAAATTATAGAACAACTCATAAATCAAGGCACAATGTGGTTGTGTCAAGTCTTGTTTGTGGAGCATAACTTGTTGTTTGAAAATTCTTGAGTTAAGTCTTGCTTCTAAGGTAAGAGTTATAGAACATCTCATAAATCAAAAACCTATGTGGTAGTGTTAACACTTGTCCATCACATAAATCAAGACACAATATGATAGTGTCAACTCTTGTCGATGGAGTGTAACTTATTGGCTAAGTCTTGCCTCTAAGGGAAGAGTTATAGAATATCTCATAAATCAAGACACGGTGTAGGAGTATCAACTCTTGCCTTAGAGGCTCAAATTAGTCCAAGGAGTTTTAAACAGCAAGTTACGCCTCATGGGCAAGAGTTATAGAACATCTCACAAATCAAGACATAATATGGTAGTGTCAACTCTTACCCATGGGACATAACTTGTTGTTTAAAAGTTTTTACTTTATAAATATCTCATAAATCAAGACACAATATGGTAGTGTCAAACCTTACCCATGAAGCGTACTTGTTGTTTAAAAGTCTTTGGGCTAAGTCTTGTCTCTAAGGAAAGAGTTATAGAACATCTTATAAATCAAAACATAATGTGATAGTGTCAACTCTTACCCATGGGGCATAACTTGTTATTTGAAAGTCCTTAGATTAAGTTTTGCCTCTAAGAAAAAAGTTATAGAATATCTCATAAATCAAAACACAATGAGGTAATGTCAACTCTTGTCTATGGGGCATGACTTGTTCCTTGAAAGTCTTTGGTCTAAGTCTTGCCTATAAGGGAAGAGTTATAAAACATCTCATAAATCAATACACAATGGGTTGATGTCAACTCTTGCTCATGAGGCATAACTTATTGTTTGATGGTCTTTAGGCTGGGTCTTACCTCTAGGACAAGAGTTATAGAGTATTTCATAAGTAAAAAACACAATGTGTTAGTGTTAGTGATGACTCTTGCCCAATGTACTAACTTGTTTGAAAATTTTTGGGATAAGTCACGCCTCTAAGACGAGATCTGTAGACCATCTCATAAATAAAATCATAATGGGGTAGTGTCAACTCTTGCCTGTAGGGCATAATTTATTGTTTGAAAGTCCTTGAGCTAAGTCTTGCCTCTAAGGCAAGAGTAATAAAATATCTCATAAATGAAGACATAGCGTGATAGTGTCAACTCTTGCCCATGTGTCATAATTTGTAGTTTGAAAGTCTTTGAGCTAAGTCTTGCCTTTAAGGCAGGAGTTATAGAATATCTAATAAATAAAGACATAACGTGGCAATGTCAACTCTTACCCATGGGGCATAACTTGTAGTTTAAAAGTCCTTGAGCTAAGTCTTGCCTCTAAGGCAATAGTTGTAGAACATCTCATAAATGAAAAGATAATGTGGTAGAGTCAACTCTTGCTCGTGGGGCATAATTTGTTGTTTGAAAGTCCTTGAGTTAAGTCTTGCATCTAAGGTAAGAGTTATAGACATCTCATAAATCAAAACATAGTGTGGTAGTGTCAACTCTTACCCATGAAACGTAGCTTGTTGTTTGAAAGTCATAAGTCTTGTCTTTATAATGTGATAGTGTCAATTCTTGCTCATGAGATGTAACTTGATTGGATGAAATCGAAGAAAAGAACAAAAATAATAAAAATTACAAAAAAGAAGAAAACGAAGAAAAATATTAAAAAAATAAAAATCAAAGAAAATCTAGAAGTTGAGAGAGAACAAGGAAAAAATAAAGGTTAATAAAAATAAAAAAACTAAAATAAAAATAAAGGCTGAGAAAATTTTAAAAGAAAAGAATAGAAAAAATAAAAATCAAAGAATTTTTTTATATATATATAAAAATAGATGTTGACAGGAGTAAAGGAGAAAAAGTAAGAGTTGAGAAAACTAAAAAGAAAAAAAAAAGAAAAGAAAAAATAAAAATAAATAAAAGAAAAAAGAAGAAGTTAAGGGGGAAAAAGAAAAAAAACAAGGGTTGAGAAAAATCAAAAAGAAAAAGTAAAAATCAAAATAAAATTAAAAAAAGAAAAAAAAGTTGAAAGATGAATAAACATGGAATTATTATCCATTATGAGGATCATTTATGTAATTTACTCTATTAGTCAGGGGCAATTTTGTCTTAAAATATATCACTTAATAGCTGAAGGTTATTTTTATAAAGTTTTTTTATTTGGGGTCAAAACTTGAAAGTCACCTTATTTTGAGGCTACTCTTATAGTTTTCCATCAATTTGTCTATTGAATGTGTATGTTATTTGGGCTTTGAGAATTTTTTGTTCTTTTTTCTTTATGTATCATTTTATTGATGTATATGTCCGTTTTCATGTTCTTATATGTTGTTTTTATGTTCGATTTATTATAAAAAATTTCCATCTACCTATCAATTTGTCTATTGAATATATGTTATTTGGGTTTTGAGAGTTTTTTTTCTTCTTTCTTTGTATATCATTCTATTGATGCATATGTCAGTTTTCGTGTTCTTATATGTTGTTTTTTTGTTTGATTTTCTACAATAAAAGAGAATTTAACAAGTTTAATGGTCTTGTGAAAAGATCAATTTTAGATTGTAGATTATACTCTTAGTCATTAATTGCAATTTTTATGATTTTTTTAATTATCTTATGCCTTTTAGATGTTTCATGACCTATAAGAGACCTTTCCCAATATGAATGGCATCAATATGTTATTTTCAATGTTTTCGGGTACACAAATTTGTATGTAGGCACACAACAAATTTAACTCAAGTTTAAGTCTAAAACAAGAACACCTATAAAGTTACACAACACCTTCAACACAAGATTAAAAATAATCTATCCAAGAAGTGTGTTATAATTTCAGAAATAAGATGAAACAGAAAGTTAAAGCCAAGTCCTCCGACTTCACGGAGTGTCCTTAAGGAATAATTTCCCTCACTGTACCTAAGGTTATGGAATTTTTCTCCCATGATAAAATGGTTTTCGATCCAACAATAACGGTACCTCAAATTATTGAATTAGTCAAACTCACTCAACGACTTATGATCACACTTAGTTTTTGTAGAAAGAAGAGTGTTTATGCTGTCAAAAATCATGTTTATACCTGAGGAATATGTTACGTATTTATAGCCTTAATGTGCCCCTTCGAAAAGGAAGCATTGGTTTAGCAAAAAGGCACCTATTTCGTACAGTCACATCACCTGTGCCCAGTCTGTGTTGGACCTACGCCCAGTCTATGTTGGACCTGTACCTGATCTGCGACTGTAGGTGACATTGTCAAATTCTTGTAACTATCTGCACAACTCCTACGTTGGACTTGTGGCTGCAGGTCGCCAGGTGCATGCGCAGATACCACTTTACGCGCAATAGTGTGCCTCTTCCCTCGAATAATCTCATTCATTCGAGGTGTGTTGTGCATGCGTTTTCATGGTGTTCGAAATGTGCCCGCACAAGGAGAAAAATATTTCTATCAGATTCTTTGAATTAAAATTTCACTTATTCATCAAGTTTCAAATAAATGTTGTCTAAAAAATATATCTCATTAATCGATCATTAATCCAAATTCAAATCCAAAGCCGAAGACGAGCAAGCGACGACGATAACGGTTGGAGGCACCTCTTGGTTCTTGCCTCACTAACCATGTGGAGTAAGTGTTCCTTATTTTAAACACTTGAAAGTTTCCTTCTCCCACCAATGTGGGAGAATTAGTGGACTTTCCATTTTTTTAGTACACTTTTTATTTTAGTGTGGACTCATTTTTCCTCTACTATTTTTCCTCCATTTTTCATTCACAGACACACCTTAAACCCAATAATTCCCTACATGAATAGGAAATGTCTATCTTTTGAAGAATTTATGGACAAGCATGTGATCATTTAGCAATGACTAATAGCATTTGGATAAGTGGGTTTCCCTTTGAACTTTTCGTAGTGAACATGCATCAGATACACTAGATCTCAGTAGATTTGATATCTTTGAACCATCGAGCTTTAATGTAAACCTAGACAATACATGTCACACAACTAACTTTTTACCATTTATGGTTCTCACAAATTTGTTCTTTTCAATTATGAACACATCCTGATTTCAAGAGAGCTTAGAGAATAAGCCTTTACTAACATTTCTCTTGAAGTTGCTTCCACTTCGGCCTCACATAGGTGATTTCTAAATGTTCAATCCTGTAGATTAAACTATTTGGTTAAATCTGCCAAATTTAGATAATCATTAAAAAACTTCACACCATAAGTCTTATCCTTATTTACTAAACACAGTCTACATCATAAGAATGGGTTGGGTATAATGACAATGTTGAACTTGTCAGACACAACTTTGTTTGATCTCTTTGAACTCTATACAGGTATTTTGTAAGTGGATCTAACACATTATCCTTTGACTTCACATAGTCAATAATGATAATTCCACTAGAGAGAAGTTCTCTAATGGTATTATGTCTCCATTTTATGTGACAAGATTTATCGTTGTATATCATGCTCCCTACCTTACCTATTATCGCTTGGCTATCACAGTGTATACATAATGGTGCCACTGGTTTAGGCCAATAAGGAATATCTTTCAAGAAATTTCAAAGTCATTCTGCTTCTTCACCGACTTTATCCAATGCGATAAATTCATATTCCATTATGGAGCGATCAATACATATCTGTTTGGATGATTTTCAAGAGACCGCTCCTCCACCGATAGTAAATACATATCCACTCGTGGATTTTACTTCATTCAATCCGATGATCCAATTTGCTTCACTATATCCTTCAAGTACCGCGGGATATTTATTATTATGCAAAGCATAGTCTTGAGTGTATTTAAGATACCCCAAAACTCTTTTTATTGCTAGCCAATGAGTTTTGTTAGGATTACTCATGTACCGACTCAACTTAGTAATAGCGCATGCTATGTCTGATCGTGTACAATTTATTATATACATTAAACATCCTAATACTCTTGCGTACTTCAATTGTGAGTCACTTTCACCTTCATTCTTTTGAAGTGTGAAGCTCACATCCAATGGAGTCTTGGCAATACCAAATTCCATATACTTGAATTTTTCAAGTACTTTTTCAATGTAGTGAGACTGTGACAATGCCAATTCTTGGGTAGTTCTATGGATTCTTATTCCTAAGATCATATCCGCAACTCCATGGTCTTTCATATCGAACTTGCTCTCGAACATTCGTTTTATTGAATTTATGTCAGAAATGTCTCTACTGATGATCAACATATCATCCATATATAAACAAATAATGACTTGGTGATTTGGAGTGTCTTTAATATAAACACATTTATCACACTTATTAATTTTGAACCCGTTTGCCAACATGGTTTGGTCAAACTTCGCATGTCATTGTTTAGGTGTTTGTTTTAGTTCATAAAATGACTTAACAAGTTTTCACACCTTATTTTCTTTTTCTGAAATCACAAAACCCTCAGGCTATTCCATGTAAATTTCTTCCTTAAATTCTCCATTTAGGAATGTTGTTTTCACATCCATTTGATGGATTTCAAGATCATATACTGCCGCCAAGGCAAGTAACATTCAAATTGACATTATTCTCGTTATTGGCGAGTATGTATCAAAGTAATCAAGGCTTTTCTTTTGTTTAGAGCCTTTTACAGCAAGTCTTGCCTTGTATTTGTCACTAGTACCATCAGTTTTTATTATCCTTTTGAAGATCCATTTAGAACCTAGAGGTTTATTTCCTGAAGAAATATCAACCAACTCTCATGTATGATTTCTTAAGTTTGAATCAATCTCACTATCGATTGCCTCTTTCCAAAAGGATGATTCCAATTACGTCCTCGCTTCTTTAAATGTCTTAGGCTCATTTTTTAAGAGAAGTAATACAAAATTCGATCCAAACGAAGTTGATGTTCTTTGACGTGTACTACTTCTTGGATTCTCATCATTATGTACATTCTCACTTGGTTCATTTCGAGGTCGTTTAGACCCCCCACTAGACTGTTCATGTCTAATTTTATACGAATAAATGTGTTCAAAGAATTAAGCATTATCTGATTCAATTACCATATTTTCATTGATATCCGAATGTTCGAATTTATGAACCAAAAATCGACATGCTTTGCTACTTTTAGCATATCCTATGAACACGCAGTCCACTGTCTTAGATCTTATCCTTACTCTTTTAAGCATATGAACTTAGACCTTTGCTAGATACCCTCATACTTTAAAATATTTCAAGTTAGATTTCCTTCCTTTCTATTTTTCATATGGAATTGATTGTGTATTACTATGGGGCACTCTATTGAGTATTCGGTTAGCCATAAGGATAGCTTCCCCCCACAAGTTTTGCGGTAAACCTGAACTTATTATTAAGGCATTCATCATTTCCTTCAAGGTTTGGTTTTTCCTTTCTACAATTCCACTAGATTGAGATGAATACGGGGCTGTAGTTTGATGGACAATTCTATTCTCTACAAATATTTGCACAAAGTGAAATTCACCCCTATCAATTCTTATCGTTTTGATCTTTTTCTCTAACTGATTTTCAACTTTAGTTTTATATTGCCTAAACGCATCTATTGCTTCATCCTACCTATTTAGCAAATAGACATAACATTATCTAGTGCAATCGTCAATAAAAGTTATAAAATACTATTTTTCCACCACGAGATGGTATTGACTTTATATCACAAATGTCAATGTAGATTAAGTCTAAGAGATTGGAATGCCTTTCAACGAACTTATACGGATGCTTAGCATACTTTGATTCCACACACGTTTGATATTTTGATTTATTGTACTCAAAGTTTGGCATAACTTCTAAGTTAATCAGTTTACGCAACGTTTTGTAATTGAAATGTCCTAATCGTTCATGCCATAAATCATAAGACTCAAGCAAACAAGAAGAAACTAAACTTTTATTGATTTCAACATTCATTACATTCATTTTGAATAGGCCCTCATTGAGGTAGCCTTTTCCTACATACACTTCTCCTTTACTAAGTAAAATTTTTCTAAAAATAAATACACATTTGAATTCGTTTTTGTCAAGAAGTGACAGAAATCAAGTTCTTTCTTAACTCTGGTACATACAGGACATTGTTGAGTGTTAACACTTTGCCTGAAGTCATTTTCAAGCATATTTTTCCTGTTCCTTCTACTTTTGTAGTAGCGGAGTTGGTCATATATATCTTTTCTTTCCCTTGAGCCTGAGCAAAGCTGCAAATAACTCCTTATTAGCACAAACATGGTGGGTGGCACCGGAATTTATCCATCATTCGAGAAGGTTTCACACCAAGTTGCATTCGGACAGCATAGCACACAGATCGTCCACTTCTTTCTTGGACTCAGCAATATTTGCTTGGTCCTTATTCTTTCCTTTGTTTGGGGCACGATAATTCGTAAACTTGTGGCCAATCTTGCCACAGTTAAAGCATTTTTCCTTGAATTTCTTCTTGGGTTCATTTCTAGCTTTCTTGCACGTTTTGGAGTTGTGGTCGTCTTCTACAATATTTGCTCCATTCATCGGAGAATTTTCTCTCAATTTTTTTTTGCAGCCTTGTTGTCTTCTTCAATATGCAATCTTATGATTAGATCTTTGACAAACATCTCCTTGCGTTTGTGTTTCAAATAGTTCTTGAAGTCCTTCCATATGGGTGGTAGCTTCTCTATTATTGCTGCTACTTGAAACACTTCATTCACGATCAAACCAATAATAATTTTTATGTGAATACTAAGAACATTTTTAAACTATTCAACAAAGGTATTTATCAAAATCATACCTTCCGCAAGGAGATCATAGATGATCACTTGCAGTTCCTGCACTTGGGAGACAACGTCTATCATTTTATATTTCAGTAATCTTAGAACGAAGAACTTTTTAGTTCATGCATCCCATAATGGATCTATTTAAGTTACCCAATTTATCCGCACCCCCTACAATTGGTATCAGAGCCTATGTTAAATAGAAATTTAATGTTAAAACTAGCAATATGTAATATGTGCTATATAGATGAGTATACGTGCGCATTTAAAGAATATTATTATAAAGGAACATATAATATAGAAGAAAGTAAAGAAATAAGAAGATTATATTTTAGTAAATTACCTGAACCATTTAGTTCAAAAATAATAAAGAGTTGGAAAAAACATTAATAAGAAATTTAGCATGTTGCAAAGATAAAATAGCACCACAATTTGGATGTGAAGAAAGATATTATAAGAAAAGAAAAAGACATAAGAAATATAAGAAATACAAAAAATCAAAATATAAATATAAGAAACCAAGAAAACGATATTATGTAAAAAAATTATAAACATAAAAGATCATATAGAAAAAAGAAATCTATAAAATAATGTACTTGTTATAATTGTGGAAAACTAGGACATTTAGCTAGAGATTGTAAATTATCAAAAAACTCAAAAAATAAACAAATATCAGAAATAAAAATAAAAAATACAGAATATATGCAGATAGATTATAGAGATTATGAATTAGAAAGAGAAGATAGTCTATATGAAATTTTGGAAAATGAAACAAATAATGAAATAGATAGTGAATTAGAAGAATCAAATGACTGAAGAAGATATAAAAATGAACCAAATAACTGAAGAAGATATAAAAATAATAACAAAGGAAGAATATTTAAATAAAGAAGGAACAGAAAAAGGGAAGAATACTATGTAGTAAGTCAAAAGGAACATGTAATAGACCGTAGATATGCAAAAGGTAGAGCTAGTATATCACTAGTAACAAAAAGAATAATTAATAAAGAAATAAACGTTATAAAAATTAAAGACCCAATAAAATATGTACACCTTGGAGGAACAGAGATATTAATAAAAGCATATTTTAAAGAAGAAATAGATACACCAATAGAATTATATTTAGCAGATGATAGAATTATAAAACCTATAGAAAAAAGTATAATAACTGCCATAAAAGGAAATTTAATATACCAAAAATTTTAATTTATAATAAGTGCGAATTATTCAGTAGCAATAACAGATAAAAATATATATAAATCATTAGTATTATATTGGAAAATATCAGGAATAGAACTAACCCCTGGAAGTAAAATATTTACAGCAAGATGTAAAAATCTATATGTATTAACAACAAAACATAAAATAAGAGAAAAAATAAAATTAATAAAATACAAATAGAAAGTCTTTTTGAACAAATTGTAAAAACAATTAATAATAATGATTATAGTTACAAAGATATAGATATAGAAGAAGATTTAGAAATAATAAATGATAGAATACGCATAACAAAAAGAATAGCTCATGAAAAATCAGAATCATCAAGCTCATCAAAAAGAATAAGTTATGAAACAACTTCAATAGTAAATTTAAATCAATATTATATAATAGGAACAATAAATGAAAAAAATATTTAATACTCTTAAACATAGGACAAGAAGAAAATTATATAGCAAAATACTCCCTCCGTTTCATAATAAATGAATTGTTGAATTTTGGCCCACATATTAAGGAAAAAATATTAAAGATATAAATTTGACACAACTTTCCATTTTTACCCTAAAAAAGAAAAAATTGACCTTGTAATACCTTTTCAAAAGTTAATTGGTTGTCAAATCATAAAGGCAAATTTGAAAAAAAATTAAATGAGTCACTTATTTTGAAACACCAATAAATACCCCAACAATTCACTTATTTCGAAACGGAGGGAGTATCTAGTAAAAAGTGAAGAAATAAAATCTGATAGTAATATATGTCCAGATCTACCAAAGAGTCTAATAAATATTAAAGATATAGCTGAAAAGGAAATAATAATAGGAGTTAGAAAAATAAAAACAGAATTTGAAATAAAGGAAGATATGCAAAAAGCAGACATAATATTAGGAATAAAATGGTTAGAACAAGTAAAACCATACAATATAGAACACACATAATTATCTATAACATATAATAAAGAGAAATTATTCATAAAAAGAGCTTTAACATGATATGAAAATATATGTACTTGTAAAAATAATAGTAGAAGGATATTATAATAGGTATTATACACCTATGATAGATACAGGAGCAGAAGCAAACTTATGTAGATACAACTGTTTACCAGAAAGTAAATGGGATAAATTAAAAACACCAATAGTAATCAAAGGATTTAATAATGAAGGAAGCTTAATTACATATAAAGCTAAAAATGTAAAAATACAGATATGGGATAAAACAATAACAATAGAAGAAATCTATAATTATGAACTGACATCAAAAGATATGCTTTTAGGAATGTCATTTTTAGATAAATTATAGCCACATATAATAATTAAAATAGATTGGTGGTTTACAACACCATGTAAACAAAAAGTAAAGGCAAAAAGAGTTATTAATAAAATAAGAAAGAAAACTGATTGGATAGAAGAAAGTGAAAATATTACACAAAAGTTATAAAATATTAAAAATACAGAAGACACAGTAGAACTAGTTGTATTTTAGATAAATAAAAAAGAAATAACTAAATTTTCAATAGATAAGGTAGAAATAATAAAGAAAAATTAAGACAATTATATAGTGAAGATCCATTAAAAGGATGAAAAAAACATAAAACAACTATAAAAATTGAATTAATAGATAAAAATAGCATAATAACTCAAAAATATAAAACTACTATAAAAATTGAATTAATAGATAAAAATAGCATAATAACTCAAAACCAATTAACATATAATTTTGACGATTCAAAAGAATTTAAAATGCATATAGATGAATTATTAGAAAAACAGTATATACAAAAAAGCAATAGTAAACACAATAGTTCAGCATTTATAGTAAATAAACATAGTGAACAAAAAAGAGGAAAAAAGTAGAATGATTATTGACTATAGAAATTTAAATGCAAAAACTATGACATATAATTATCCAATACCAAATAAGATATTAAGAATAAGCCAAATACAAGGATATAACTACTTTATTAAATTTGACTGTAAATTCGGATTTTACCACTTAAAGTTAGATGAAGATTTTAAGGAATTAATTGCATTTACGATACCACAAGGATTTTATGAATGAAAAGTATTACCATTTGGATATAAAAATGCACCAGGTAGATACCAACATTTTATGGATAGCTATTTTAAACAATTACCTAATTGTATAGTATACATAGATGATATACTACTATATACAAAAACTAAAGAAGAACATTTAAAATTATTAGAACAATTTACAGATAGAATAGAAAAATTAGGAATAAGTTTAAGTGAAAAGAAAGCCAAAATTATGAAAAACCAGATAGAGTTTTTAGGAATACAAATAGATAAAAGTGGAGTAGGAATGCAACAATATATAGTACAAAAAATAATAAATTCAAAAGAAGAATTAGATACAAAAAAAAAATTACAATCATTTTTAGGATTAGTAAACCAAGTAAGAGAATATATACCAAAATTAGCAGAAAACCTAAAACCTTTACAGAAAAAAATAAAAAAGGATATAGAATATAATTACAACGAAGAAGATAAAAAACAAGTTCAGAAAATAAAAATACTTTGTAAAGAATTACCAAAATTACAATTCTCAGACGAAAATAAAAAATTTATATATATATAGTAGAAGCAGATGCTAGTGAATATAGTTATGGAGGAGTACTTAAATATAGATGTGAAGAAGAAAAATTAGAACATCATTGTAGATACTACTCAGGTACGTTTAATGAACAGAAATAAAATGAGAAATAAATAGAAAAGAATTATGTTCATTATATAAATGTTTATTAGCATTTGAGCCATATATTGTATATAACAAATTTATTGTATGAACATATAATACACAGGTACATTGGTGGTTAACAAAGAAAATACAAAATTCAATCACAACGAAAGAAATTCGGAGACTAGTATTGAATATATTAAATTTTACATTTACAATTAAAGTAATTAGTACTAACAAAAATGTTATTGTAGATTACATATCAAGACAAAGCTACACAGACTGATATAATAGAAGATGATGCTTTATAAAAAAAAAACTCAAAACCCTAACTATGTTTTCAATGAAAGTGGACAGTATGGGTAATGAAATAGAAAAGCTAAAGACTAATGAAGTTAAACTGAAGTCTAAAGCTATGAATCAGCTAACTCAGCAGTGTGCAGAGCTATGTCAATCGGAAGACAATAAAATTCCAGAGCTAAAAAGAGACGTTGGGACACTCCATAAAACCCATAACGTTTATCAATCTACAATTCAGGTACAAGCAAAGGAGTTAGTGGGCAAAGATACCAGAACATGAACATGGATAAGATATTTGAAAAACCATTTATACCAAAAACACAAAAAGACCCCTTGTTCATACCCCCACAAATTACCACATATCGAGATAGTTTGAACTAAGATAAAAAAACTTATAACCATATAGCCCGAGGATATATAGAAAATATCTACAAAGTACAAACTTTGCTAAACCTTAACCCCAGAGCTAAAAATATCCAAGAACCAAACACAAACTATATAACCCAAAAATTGCAAAGTTACAACAAGCTAATCGCACTACTCAAAACCAACCCAAACTTAATAAAAACTTATTTCGACTATGAATTATTAAATACCGTATATACCCAAGATGAAGAAGAACTAACAGCTATAGAAGAATTACATAAAGTATTCACCACCTATAAAAGAGTAACCAAAGGAAATCTATTTTAGATAAAGTTTTATACTGCACCAGCAGAGATATTATACGACGAGATCAAACCAGTTATACAAATTATAAAAATAGGATTAACCAGAGATATGATTATACCGGAAGATATTGTGCAGCAGCCAGAGATACCCAAAATTGAGATACCTGATTTTTACGCAAATAAACAACTTATTGGAATAGCTACAATTATTCAAGAATTAGCAAATAATTATATCAATGGAAACCCAATATGGAGCTATTATTCAAGAGATCATCAAATAATTTATTCAAATTCAAGAGAACTACGACAAACAGATATGGAAGATGTTAGGAAATGGATAATGACGTTACTTAACCCAGAAAAATAATCTACTGCAAGAGCAATTAGGAAGAGATTTATTTCAAACGGATTATTAACAAGATATTGTAAGATAATTGGACACAAATATCCAGACCATCAATGTTCGAGATGTAATGGAGAAGATAATAGTTTCTCAAAAGTCCGGCTAGAATAAAAAATCAACCAAGAAGATAAGGACGTCAGCTAGAAGATAAAAATCAACTGAGCAATAATGGAAGAGAAAGAAGATAAAATAGTAAAAGTTATGAAAGAAAATGACATGTGAATAGTTTCCTTGACTTTAGATACGTAAGTTATTCTAGCATTTACTAGTTTTTGATAACTTTTTGACTTTTCTATGGCAAAGTGTCATTATTGTATAGCTTTAGTCTTTATTAATTTTGTCTTTTTGTAGAATAGTCTTAAGATTTTTTGTAAAGTCTTTTGCAAATAGGACAAGTGTAAAGTAGAAAATAGTTTACATGTAAAACGTGTAAATTAGGAATAGTAGTAGGAATAGTTTCTTTTTCTCTTATAAATATGTAAGTCATTCGGCAAGATAAGGGAAAGACTTTTATGTGATGAAAGCAAGTCTCCTCCTTTGTAAACAAACTTTTGAATATTTAATAAAAAACAGATATATTTCCAAGGAAAAGCTATGAATAAACAAAGCCCAGAATTATCAAACCTACCAGAACAGGTATATTTATTTACGATTATGAATAGCTAAATTCATAAATTTCTGACAATCATGATATGATAAAATAAGTTCATGTTAGTTACTTTATAGTAGAATTATTCGAAAAATAGCATGTTAAGAAGTTTATTACCAAGTGGAAAAGGAGAAAAATCCCTAAGAACTATGTCATCCTAAAGGTGAAACCGGTAAGGCAAGAAAGCCGTGGCGGGGAGTAGCCAGAGTAGAGGCGTTATTTAAGAGAAAAGTATCCAGATTACCATGCTAATAGTGACCGAAGAACATGTTATTTAAGAAAAATCTAGTATATAGTAATCTAACATGATCATATTTTGTTATGTGTATGATTGAAAGAAATATTTTGAAAATAGCATCATATGCAAAAGCATATTTGATAAAATTTCTTGCAGATATTTATAAAACTATTCCGCAAGAAAATTTGTATGAAATACCTCGAGTAAATCCGCAAGAACAATTTTTTTCAAAAAAAAATTCATAAATATTTAGCATGTACATCCCCATAAAAATTTCCAAATAATAATTCACATGTAAATTACTAAAAACATTTCACAATTAATTAAAAATCTATTCAAAACCTTTAATAATTCTCAAAAACATTATTCAATACAAATCTAATGTAAACCCTTATAACTAACAAAAAAAAACATAATTCAAAACATCCACATCAATAATGTATGATTCTTAAATGGTCTAAAACAAAATATTTAAACTTGAATCTTCAATAAAACTACCAACCATCAGGATCAGATCACTTTTATTCACGTTATCGGGATTATCAATTTCATTCACGTCGTCAGAGTCACCATCACTTTCATTCTCATAAGCTTGGTTGTCTTCTTGAGATGGGCGTTCATCATTTGAAGATGATTTCTTGTATATATTCTTCATCAACAAGTCTAATTAGTAATTCCTTTCTCATCCTCCTTCCAAAATTGATGTACTTTGAGCAGCTAATATCTCTTGTTTCTTTCTTTCAAACTCATTCTGCATAAGAATATGTTAACTCAGGTCATAAAAAGTGCTAAAAATACATTATTAGCATAAATTATATGATATTATATTATCAAATAAAATCATAACAATCAACAAATATAAATATGTATATATTAGCATTTTCAAGTAACTATAATTAATCATTTTCAAGTCACTAGTATCATTTCAAGTCACAACACTTGACCATTTTCAAGTAACTAATTCACATTTCAAGTCACTACACTTAACCATTTTCAATTCACTAGTACATATTTCAAATCACTACACTTAACCATTTTCAAATAATTAATTCACATTTCAAGTAATTATACTTAACCATTTTCAATTAACTATACTTGACCACTTTCAAGTAACTACACTTAAATAATTTTTAAGTCACTGGTACACATTTCAAGTCACAATACTTAACCATATTTTCAAGTAACTACCACTACTAGAAAAAACAAGAAAAACGGCCACAAAAATCGACCACATGTGGTTGCTTTTCCTGTTTTCACTTCAAGTCGCTAATTCACTTCACAAGTTACCAAACTAAAATAAATTCAAAATAAAAGTTCACATTTCAAATACCTACACTTAAACATTTTCAAATCACTAATTCACTTTACAAGTTACCAAACTAAACTAAATTCAAAACAAAATTTCACATTTCAAGTACCTACACTTAAACATTTTCAAATCACTAATTCACTTCACAAGTTACCAAACTAAACTAAATTCAAAACAAAAGTTCATATTTCAAGTACCTACACTTAAAACATTTTCAAGTTGCTAATTAACTTCTCAAGTGACCATGTGCTTTACTAAATTCAAAATAAAAGTTCACATTTCAAGTACCTACACTTAAACATTTTCAAGCCACTAATTCATTTCTCAAGTGACCACACTTACTAAATTCAAAGCACAAATTCACATTTCAAGTACCTACACTTAAACATTTTTAAATCATTAATTCACTTCTCAAGTGACTATGTACTTTACTAAATTCAAAACACAAGTTTACATTTCAAGTACCTACACTTAAACAAATTGAAGTCACTAATTTACTTCTCAAGGTACCTTACTAAATTCAAAATAAAACTTCACCTATCAAGTACCTACACTTAAACATTTCAAGTCACTAATTCACTTCACAAGTTACCAAACTAAACTAAATTCAAAACACAAGTTCACATTTCAATTACCTACACTTAAACAAATCGAAGTCACTAATTCACTTCTCAAGTGACCATGTACCTTACTAAATTCAAAACAAAATTTCACCTTTCAAATACCTACACTTAAATATTTCAAGTCACTAATTCACTTCACAATTTACCAAACTAAACTAAGTTCAAAATACAAGTTCACATTTGAAGTACCTACACTTAAACAAATCGAAGTCACTAATTCACTTCTCAAGTGATCATGCACATTACTAAATTCAAAACAAAATCTCACCTTTAAAGTACCTACACTTAAAACATTTCAAGTCACTAATTCATTTCACAAGTTACCAAACTAAACTAAATTCAAAACAAAAGTTCACCATTAAGGATATCAAGATTTCACTCACTCCCCAAATGTAAGGGGCCATATCAGGCCTAATTCTAATAACATTTTAAATTAGGCTTTAAACCTAACTCACACCCCAAAAGCTAGCTCAAAGAAAAGACATTGCTCAAGCCTTACAAGTATAGTGAAACAAAAGCATAACGAACACCAAATAGTCCCTATACACATGTTTTCTAGCATCATCACATAAAGTATAACGGAAATTGCATCGACAGAGACTTACGGGTTGATGATAACGAGTAATAAGAAGAAAAATCGAGCAACACAGAAATCCAAATGAATTACCACAGAAAGATTGATACCACAGCTTCGCAGAGTAAATGCGACCCAAACAGTAATAAAATAACACTTTTAGTTTTTCTTAAAGCTGAGTACAGGAATTGTAAGTTATATAGATAATGTAGAGGGTGTTCATTGATGAGAACGTGTTTAAGAAAAGAAGGAATCTGATGATAAGAGGTCTCCCTTTGAAAAATAAGAAGGGGTTGTTTATATAGTGAAAAGATTTAAAAGTAAAAGGAAGGAGAATAATTTTATAAATCAATTAAAAGGAAAATAAAAGGAGAAATATATTTTAGCATCAATCAAGAATCAATTAAGAAGAGGTAATTATATCTAATTTACCATAATTAGGCATGTAAAATGTTAGGAATTATGAAAAACAAATCTATCGTTAACCATATATAGAAAAATGGTAAAATCACTTAATCATATGAAATCAAGAATCTTTGATTATGCATGAAATCAGCCACTTAATATTCACCTAACAGTAAATTATTTTTTTTACCATAAACATCGATCTGTCACAATCATGAGAGATGGACAAATTTAACAACTTAACAACTGTTTAATGAATCAATAATACAAATAAAATCAATAAATTTTAAAAGTTAAATAACAATTAACATCATTAAAATTGGTATTTTCACAAATACTAATCTAGACGAATTAACAAACAACGAAATTAACCAAAACATCTTCGTGAATTTTAACATCAAAATCTTCAAATCAAAAAGAGAGTGAAATTTTGTCATAAATTTAAATACGAAATCAAACCCGAATATGACTTCTTAATTCGTCATTTTCCAATGATAGATGGGTCACCAGAGCGGAGAGTGAAGCGGGGTCTGGCTGTGTTCATCGTTGTTGCTGGCTTCGCATGACGGTCGGTGCTAGTTCGCCGTAGAAGAGAGAGAACAGAGGAGTAGGCTTGGCGGCTGCTATTGGTGCATGGGACCCGGCTGGCGACGGACACCGGTTTGACTGATGGTGGGAAATGGTGGAGATGACGAGGGAGGCATACTGGTGGCTGGTTGCTGTGGCTATTCTCGTTGTCTGGTAGAAGCAGAGACGGGGCTTCACCAGAAGGGAGAGAAAAAAGAAGGGGCGGCAACGATGTTGCATTCCCGCCAGTCGCATGGCTACTGTGCAGGGACGATGACGGCGGAGCTCGCTGGAGGTGGAGATTTAAGAGAAGAGATGGCAATTGAAATGTGGGGTTCACGGACAAAGGAGAGAGAAGGCGGCGATAAGAGGGTTTAGAGAGAAGAGCGAAGGTAGAGAGAGAGAGAGGGTGTGCGATAGATTTTTTGTCAATGAAAATTAGGGTTTTGGTGTTCTAGTTTTTAAGGAAAGACAATGGGTACGTGATCTCAGCTGTTGGATTATTTAGATTCATGGCTAAGATTAAAAGAATAAGAAAAATAATTGGGACTTTAAATGTGGCTAGAATTGTAATAGCTTGTATAAGAATTGGCTACAATTTGGTCATAATTGTAATGGATTAAATAAAATTAGGCTAACATTGTAATGAATTGGATGAAAATGGGTTAAAAGATAAATAAACTAGGCAAATTGATTTCAACTCAGGCTGTTATTTAAATAATAGTAAAGATAATGATGATGATGATGATGATAATAATAATAATAATAATAATAATAATATATAATGTATTTTTAAATTGTGAGCGTGCATATTTACAACAAATAATTTAATAAATACTGATAAAATTATTAAAAAAATGTCGTATTTGAATTAATAAATTATAAAAAATAATACTAAAAGTAATAAAATAATTTGTGCATTTTTAAATAATGAATGGGACACGTTGAAAATTATTTGGTAGCAAAATAAATATTAATATCAAAAGTTAAATAATTTTGATAAAATAACAGCCTAAAAGGAGTATCGGGAGGTCAAAATTGGGTGTTAGCAATGCCATCACAGCTTGACGTCCCTTTTGGCCGCTGATGCCAATGCCCACATTAGCCATTTAGATCATTGACACATCATTTGCACCTGAAATCATAACATCGAAAAATATACTGTAAAAAATAAATAAATAAAAAAGTAAGTTTTGGTATTTGAGTATTTTTTATATGAAAACAAGATTTAGTCTCAGTCGTCAATCTCATGAGATCGATGGCTATGATTAAAATTGAAAACGAAATTAAAAATTAGTTTAAAATGAACCAAATTGAATTCAAAAATAGGTTAAAATTAACATCAATTAGATATAAAGTTGACTAGAATTTAAATAAAATTGAGAAGATAATTGAACTAGCTAACTTAGGTTGCTATTTAAATATAATAATAAATTTATAGTAATAATAAATTAAAAATATTATAAAAATTGTTATTCTTACAATAAATTACGTATGTATGTCAGATAGAAAATATTATATAAAAATTACCGAGCATAAATATAATAATAATAATAATAATAATAATAATAATAATAATAATAATAATAATAAAATCATTGTGACATCTTTTGATTGTTTTCTCTATGAGATTTTGAGAAAATAAATGCAACAACTAACCCAATTTAGTCCCACAAATTGGGGTCTGTTGAGTGTACAGTATATGCAGACCTTATCGCTGAGGTAAATAGGTTGTTTTCAATAGACGCTCGGTTTAAGAAAAATATTCTGAAGCTGTCCAATTTCAAGAAAAATATTAGTGAAAATTGATTTAATATTGACCTTTGATCAAATATGATTAACGGTTGAGATTAAATTGAGGAGATGAATCAAATTGGGATTAGATATTGGGTTAAAAAAATTTAATTGGTGATTTCAATTGAGTCAAATTAAACTCAATTAACACAAATTGAGTATAAATGGCTAGAATTTAAATAAATTAGGAAAATTGAATTGAATTAGGTTGATATTTAATAAATATATTAACCATATAAAATTAATTTTAAAAAATAATAAAATTATTATTTTTAATAATTGAGTAGACTTCTATTTAATAAATATAGGAAAGCCGTAATAACAATAACAACAATAATAATAGACAATGTTTGTAAATTATGGGTATGTATACTTGCAGAAATGATTTAATAAATATAGTACCTATATAAATTAATATAAATATGAAGTACTTGTTAATTAGTTGGCACAATAGTCCGCAAAAAAAGTGATGGATATTAAGACTCGATATAAATGAAATAATAACATAATTATAATAACGAGGAAAATAATAAGACTCAATATAAATTTGGTTTAAAATGAACCAAATTGAATTCAAAAATTGATTAAAATTGACATCAATTAGATATAAGGTTGGCTAAAATTTAATAAAATTGAAAAGATAATTGAATCGACTTAGACTGCTACTTAAATATAATAATAATAATAAATAAAGTTTGATCAACGATTGATATCTATAATTAAGAATTTGATTTAAAAAATTTAATGGGATTTGAAATTGAGTTCAATTGGACACAATTTGGGCTAGTATTGTAATAAATTAGATAAAATTGGGCTAAAATTATTTTAAATTGGAAAAATTAGGCTAGAAAATAAATAAACTGGAAAAAATTAAATTGACTAAGGTTGTGGATTAATACAATAATAATAATAGTAAAATAAATAATATAATTGTTCTCAGATTAGTTATGAATAAATTGTGTAAATAAAAATATGGCACATAGTATATTACTTTAAAATCAACGATAATAATAATTCTAAATAGACACCTATAAATTATGAATATAAAATTTAAAATTGCTGATAATACATCTATGATACCATCTATGTCAATAAACTAATTTTAATTTCTTGAGCATCTTTTGTTTGATAATACGTGTCCACCGATTTAATGTCTAATTTCTTTTTATTTATGTTTTCTATTCTTCAAGTTTATCCTTTTCCTATTTAAATTTTTCAAGTCACAAAAATCCTACGCAAATTTCTGAGAAATAATTTCAGCTAAATTTGTAGCAACACAATCCCCCAATAATTTTTCAAGTAATAATTTCGTAGGTAAATGCCAAGATATAATTTCAGATAAATTTGTAGCAACACGATCCCTCAATAATTTTTCAAGTAATAATTTTGCAGGTAAATCCCCAAGAATAAATCCCCAGCAAAATTCGCAGTACAAAATCACCAAATAATTTTTTAGATAATAAAATCCACTACATAAATTTTTATCAAAATATCTCTAATGAAATCCGTAGGATAAATTACCTGAAGATTTTTCTATGGATTTAATATATATATATATATATATATATATATATATATATATGTATGTATGTATGTATGTATGTATGTGTGTGTGTGTGTGTGTGTCCATATACCTGCGGATTTACCTAGAGATAAAATACCCATCGATATATTTCCCCTGATAATACCTGTCTACCAGTTTAATGTCTAATTTTATTTTATTTTATGTTTTTTATTCTTCAAGTTTATCCTTTTCCTATTTAAAATTTTCAAGTCACAAAAATCCTACGTAAATCCTCAAGAAATAATTTCAGCTAAATTTGTAGCAACACAATCCCCCAATAATTTCTCAAGTGAGTAAAAAAATATATATGAGTTTAAAAAATATATATATTTGTCCATATACCTGCGGATTTACCTAAAGATTAAATACCCGTCGATATATTTTCCCAGGTAATGTCGCAAGTAATAATGTCCCAGGTAAATCCTCAAGAATAAATTTCCAGCAAAATTCCCAGCACAAAATTTCCAAATAATTTCCTAGGTAATAATATTCATTACATAAATTTCTACCAAAATATCTCTACGTAAATCCGTAGGATAAATTACCTAGGAATTTTTCTATGGATTTAAAATATATATATATATATATATATATATATATATATATATATATATATATATATATATATATATATATATATATATTTGTCCATATACCTGCGGATTTATCTAGAGATAAAATACCCGCTGATATATTTCCCCAGGTAATATTGCAAGTAATAATTTCACAGGTAAATCCTCAGCAAAATTTACAGCACAAAAGCCCCAAATAATTTTTCAGGTAATAAAATCCTTTGCATAAATTTCCACCAAAATATCCCTAAGTAAATCCGTAGGATAAGTTATTTGGAGATTTTTTTTATGTATTTAAAAAATATATATATTTGTTCATATACCTGCGGGTTTACCTAGAGATAAAATACCCGCCGATACATTTCCCCAGGTAATGTCGCAAGTTATAATTTCGCAGGTAAATCCCCAAGAATAAATCCCCAGCAAAATTCGCAGCACAAAATCCCCAAATAATTTTTCAGCTGATAAAATTCATTTCATAAATTTTCACCAAAATATCCCTAAGTAACTTTGTAGGATAAATTATTTGGGGATTTTTCTATGGATTTTAAAAATATATATATTTGTTCATATACCTGCGAATTTACCTAGAGATAAAATACCCGCCGATACATTTCCCCAGGTAATGTCGCAAGTAATAATTTCGCAAGTAAATTCCCAAGAATAAATCTCCAGCAAAATTCGCAACACAAAATCCCCAAATAATTTCCCAGGTAATAAAATTCATTACATAAATTTTCACCAAAATATCTCTAAGTAAATTCATAGGATAAATTACCTGAGGATTTTTCTACGGATTTAAAAAATATATATATTTGTCCATATACCTGCGGATTTACCTAGAGATAAAATACCCACCGATATATTTCCCCAGGTAATGTCGCAAGTACAAAATTTGCGCAATATGGTGCCAAATTTACCTGCGAAATTTGTTGCAAATGTATAGTTCACAGGTAATATATTTTAATATTGACGGATTTAATAATTTCGTAGGTAAATCCGCATGTATTTCCTGCAATATTATTCCCTAGGTAAAATCCCCAGGTAATAAGCAGTTTTCTAGTAGTGTGCGAACTATTATAATTCATTTTTACGATTAGCTATATACTTTAAAGTACCTATTATTAACCCGAAAGCTCCATTTAATATTCTACCACTCCTTAAAATTGATCAAATCAAAACGTCGCTCCTTAAATACCAAATCAAAACAAGTTGTTTTATTCTCTATATTGAACTTTCGATTATGACAAGAGAGCTACATGTTTTATTAGCTAGCTCACTGGCATCATAGTTATATGACTTGATACAATTTACGAGTTGAATTTATTACTGATCTACTAGTTCGTTAGTCTGGAGTTTGGACCATATTAGACTAGTCTTCACTTCTAATATATAGATATATATACTTGAAGTATATTTTGATTAATATTTGTTAATGGTTGAGCCAATACACCGCCCGTTAACCGTCCGATAATTACTAATCCAAATCGAACCAACCGATATCTTATTGGTTGGCTAGTGGATCAGTGTATTTAAAAGTCGAAATCCGATAAGCTAAACCGTTAAATATATTCATCCATCTAATTCACCCATAAGTAGCCTTAACACTATGCTCGCTCCTCTCTCTCTCTCTGACCAGCAAGTAGAATACAAGTTAGAAATTTATAAAGTTTCTACAAATAGAAGAAGATTGGTCTTAAAAGGTCTGAATTTGAATGTATATCTGAATGATTAAGATATTTTCTTTATATTTGAACACTAGCTAAATGATTAAGATTGTTTGTTTTTCAACATTTGAAAATGCATTATATATACTTTAAAGTGTATATATATATATATATATATATATATATATATATATATATATATATATGGATAAATAAAAAAAATGGGGAAGAATATGTTGCTTAATATATGAGTTCGCGTGCTTGTATAAATAGTTTGTAGTACCGCTACAACAAACTGCATATGTAGCTATAGATTATATCGTAGCTAAATATGAAAAGTTTTGTGACAAAATACTTTAGCCATAAATTTTGTTTCGTAGCATTCATAGCAAGAAGTGGCGTAAGTAATAGTTAGCTACAGATTTTGCATGGCTCGTGGCTAAGAATTAACACATATAGCTACAAAAAGAATTGTGTTGTAGCTATAATGGTAAAAATAATTTGCTACAAATATACATTAATAGCAAACAATTTTACTCTTTTGTCACGATAAATAAAATTTATAGAAATTTTTATTTTGTAGCCACAATGTATTCTATTGTAGCAAAAGACTTGATTTGTTTGCTATGAAAATTCAAACTTTGTGGCTATATTGTATTTTAGTGACATGGCAAAAAGACTTGTATTTACCTGAGTTAGATAATCTATAGTTATAAATTGAAATATTTGCCACAAACTTTTTTTGTACATGACTAAAAATTCATTCCCTTTATCACGAAATACATAAACTAAATTTCTTTTTTTAAAACAATATTTGCTACGCTAAATGAAAATATATAGCCATATTTTGGGTGACTAAATATAAGTCTAGCCACGCATATAAAGAATTATTGCTACAAATTAAAAAATATTGTCATAAGCATTATTAATCATAAGAATTTCTATAATGCAACAAGAACAAACAAAAATTAAAATAGATTTTAGGTGACAAAATATTATATCTGAATGCTCACTTATTAATATTCACAATACATAATTTTTCTATTATAATAATTACAATAACAATATTTTGCTTAAGCTCTTCTCCTTTTCCTCATGACATTGTCTTCAAGTTGCTCTGATTTCACAAGTTGGCCTGCGGATTTTCAATAAAGTAAAATCAATGCCAAAACAGAAAAAAAAAACAATTGAATTATATATGGAATTTAATTTAAGATATAATATAATATTTTCTACTTAAAGTATCTTTACCAAAATCTCCTTAAACATTCTTGTATGACCAAATTTTGTAAGATAATGAGATTGCAGAATCCTCAAAGGGATCACAGGCTCCAATCAATTCATTCTTTTACATGAATTTTTTTTAACAAAGTTTTAAAATCCTATTGAAATTAATATGTACAGTGATGAAATTCCAACAACTGAAAGAACATCGAACAAAAAAGATTCTAAAACTATATCTACAAGAGTTTTACACAACTAAATAGTTTATGGCCTTGTTAGCAAATGAGAAATCTTGTCGCAATGCCTGTTGGCTATCAATAGTTTCTTGATGTTCATACTATGGGCCGGAGTTATAAATTATATTGATGTCTTTGGTAGCACATATGGTTCCTCTTGTAAATATTTTCGAATTACAAGTGGAACCAACCATTATAAAATTTTATGATTACAAACATTGCCGAATTACCAAATTTCATCGCATTGATTATGCTTAGAAGGTGCATGTAGAAAGGATACTACAGATTTAGTGCTCAGCTATAGACTTATGCAGAATTTTATGGTCATTTGCACCAACCATCACAAAATTTTACAGTTACTCCTATATATTTCGCAAACAAAGCTTGCACAATGACGAAATAAAGGATAACAAAGTCAAGGCTAATGCATTAGTATAGAAATAATCTATTAAATCTAGACTAGTTTGCTATAGCGATAGTAATAGATTTGTCTAATCCACCAATTAATGAAGTAAGAATAATTCATTAAAAAAAAGTTTGATGTATGAATTTAAGGTACAAGTGCTGGACAATTCTACAATGATCAAGATAATGTGAAACAGTTAGGTGATCAAAATTTGGGGTTGACATTGTCCAGGTGCAAATGAAACCTTCTGAGAACAAAAGGCATTAGGAAAACATTTGTCGCAAGACAAGACTGAGATAAAAGTTGTATTTTAACCCGTTCTTTTCCTTTTTGGGTTCGTATAGGTAGTAGCCATTGTCGTAATGCTCCGGAGCACAACTAAAAACCCGAGGGCCAATCAAGCAGGTAGAGAAAGAGAATACTAAGAGCGCGAGACAACTCTAAGGAACTCGACAAAATACCCTCGTAAACTGCGTGAAGCAGATACAAAACATAATTCAAAGGAACTCACAAAACGGAAATGAAATTAGTTGGAAACAAATTTTATATACATATAACACACGCACACACATTGATAAAGCAGAGTCAAATTGATACTAGTGATTTTACTTTTTTACTCAAATGACAATACAATTTACAGTATCAGGCAAACAAAGAGCTAATATACAATTGAAAGACACTCTAAGCATAATAGTAAAAGGTCATGTATACTATCATTCATTAGCAAACTGAGAAAAAAAATAGTGTAAATTGGCTACTGTGAATACACCTGCATGGGAATTATGAAAATTTTCTATTTACAAACGTTTACAACATACCTGCCAAGTTATTCACAACACGCTTAGTCCACAAAGGAACTGGCGAATTTCAAATTTTCTCACTGCAATTAAAGTCGAATTTAATTAAACAAATGTTCCTAAAAAATCAAAATATAGAATAACAAAAACAGTGATAAGTCCAGCAAAGATTTAACACCGCCGATCGACGTTGATACAGTGACAGAGATGCAATATATCTGCAAGAAAGCTTAAAATTGAGAGACGATTTTGGGGGGGGGGATATTGTAGGATTTGTTTGCGAAAGAAAGAGGGGAAAAAGTCCGCCTACAGAAATTGGGGAAAATTGAACTTTCGGTGAGGCTATAAGCGGTAGTTTTTAGTCAAAATTGCTTCATCTTTTATCTAGTATGATATATAAGGTTTATCTAATATAGTTTTGAGTGTATTTAGTCCTTTGAAATTTCTAAAATGAAACACATTTGATCCAATTAACAAAATGAACTTAAAATTAACAACGATGGCCAAAAGAAATTATAGAAAAAGTACACTTACAATTATTTAACTTCTAAATCGATTGAAAAATCAATCAGCTCAGTTATTCTAAATTGAATTGGAATAAAGAAAATCTCGTAATCAATCTTTTTTATAATTGCGTAGGTCCGTCTCACAATTGTAATAACCTTCTATTCCAATGGTTTGTAAAAATTAGCTATACCGCAAATGCGACATTTGATCTACAAAAAGGATTGCATGAAAAAATTTTGCAACAACCTAAATGAATTTCTCTCTCAAAGCTCTTCTGAAACCCTCGAGTTATATCTGGATCCTGTCAAACAAGTTTCAAATGATGATTACAAATTGTACAAAGTTCACAAAGTCAAATGCTATAACTAAAAATTAAGTTGTTATATACTATTACTATCAATTACCATCATTAATCGTTATTGTCAGCCACATCACCATTAATTATTAACTTTATTATTGTCATTAACTACCACGGAAAATAGAACCCTCTATCATCACTATTACTATTACCACCACCTACAATCTCACAAATTTACCTAAATACTTGTTTGGAATAATAATAAATGAACTAAAATTTTATTTTAATTTAGTAATTTTTAATAAGATAAATTTTAATATATTCAAATATTGAGAAAATAAACAATCATTATTTAACATTTAAATTGTAATGCAATATCTTAATATCCAAATTGAGATTTCTTAACTTAATATTCGAATATGTATCGAAATTAATACGTACTAATTTTAATAAAAGTAAATGAAGCTTTACTGTCCCTTAACAAGTTTTATAGATATTAAAAATAGTAAAAATTACTTAAAATCACACCATAACTTTTCATTATTACTTAAAATCTCATCCCACTAAACTAATTACAAAAATCCCTTCTAACTCATAAAAGTAGCTTATTTTCAGATACATCACAATTTACCCCTAGTACATCGCCTACTACACCGCAAATCTCACCCAAAATTCAGGTAACATATCCGGCTATTTTCTAAATTCATCCATTTTGATTTAAGCAAAAATTTTGATTTTTTTTATCACAATTTCTATAAATTAATTCGCCTAAAATTTCGCCCAAAATTCGCCTACTGGCTATGATATTTTAAGCAAAACTTTTGATTGTTTTTATTATAATTTCTATAAATTAATTTTCGTCCATTTGTTAGACTATTATGCATCAAAATATATTTTACTCGTCAGCAACGTATCATATAAGCGAATTGTAGTTTTATAACTTAATGTAAATTATATAATGTATAAGATATTTTCAAAAATAAGCCAAGTATAATGCAAACTTAATTACAGTGATGTATCTCAATCAAAATAATTTAATGTATCAGAAACTTAAATTAACAATATAATAGTAGATATAGTATTGTTGTATTTGTATATAAAGTAATGTATCATAAGATTTTAGCTTTTAATACAACGTATCAAATATTTTTACACATATAAAGTATTAAGTAAATTAAATATAATAATGTATTCCTAACCACAAATAAATGTAATATATCATGAACTATAGTGTATCATGAACTCAATCTTATTAAATGAGATATTTTTTACATAATAGGAAAACTTATGATATTTGTTATCATAAGTTAGTAAATGACGTATATTATGTAATTTAAACGGCAATTTCTTTAATTAAGCGCATTAATTACTCAACTGTAGGCTTAATTATCGTTTCTTTCTGTTCTTGATCACAATTAAAGATTTATTAATGTAACATAAACTAATGTATCATGACGTTAACTAATGTATCATATCTGAGATTTTATGTAATTGTTATAAAAGTAGGGAGAGAGGGTAATTAGATAGTAAAATATCGAGGTTTATGTTGTTTACTCTTAAAAATACTCTAAATGCTTACTAAAATAAGTAAGCACCTCATATACATAAATACTTATACTGTCAAATCTCTCTATAATGACAGTGTTTGTCCAAAAATTTTATGATGGCTATATAGATATATTGACATTTGACGTTCAAATCTCATTTAGATGTTATAAATAAAATTATGTAAAATTAGAAAGAACATGAATATAAAAGATAAACATTAATAGTCTTTTCCGTGAAGTCAACAGATAACTGATGGTGCACCATTAAATACATTTTTTTTCTTCAATTAAATATAAGAAATTACCATAATTACTTATTTAAAAATAAAAAGGAATAGACATGCCCAACTATCTCTATAAATATTTCTAAATTCATAAAGTTTGCATATAAGAGCATATAATAAATATTAAAAAAAAACTAGTTATAAGAAAATTAATATGGGCTTGAGAGGCTTAAGAAGTTGCTTAAATATTTGAGGCACAAGTATATAAATGATTTATTATTGAATCGTAACTTTGCATCTTAATTTGTATTATCTAAAACTTATTTAGGAAAAAAAAGTTTTTAAATTTAAAATTAAAATTATTTTTGGTAAAATATATATAATTTATTTAATCCAACCTTTCTCATATTTTTCTTAATAGAGTAAAATATTTATTTAACTAAAAACTTTATCATAACAAATTTATTAAGGTTAATAATATCACTGATATAACAAATTAAAGTGCATGAGTTAAAAATTATAATAAGCTACAAAATTTTATTATCACTTTAAATTGGTATCTATATTTTTTTTTTTGGTTTCCCATCCGGTGTTCGGTACTCGCATTGGAGCCCGACTAATCCGGATTCGCGTAGGGTAGGGCCCCATTCGAGGGGTAGCGCTCCCAACAAATTTTTCTCCATGCTCAGGGTCGAACCCTCAACCTCTGATTAAGGGTGGAGCAGCCCCATCCGCTAATTTTGTCATAACAAAACAGATATCAAACCTGCTATCGCCATGACATTTGATACCTTGAAGGATTAATTTTCGTTTAGATATAATAGTTCTATTTAAATAATTTATTATTGCTAAAAAAATCAAAGATGTGACTACTTCAAACAATGACAAAAGCTTATGATTTGTAATAAAATTTTGTTGCAATAATAGAATTATGAACATATCATTTCATTATAACAAATAATTGTATCCAAGTTATTGTCACAAATTATTTTAATCTGAAATAAAAAAATCCCTTTAGCTATAATATTTTATTTTAAGTAATTATTTATTGTGAATAAAAAGAATTACTATTGCGCCGATAAAATGATGAGTGGTAAAATTCTATAATTAGCTATGAAATAGTGTATCAATAAACTTAGTAGCTATTTAGGTAATGATTGCCACAAATTATTATACCCTGAAGCAAAAATATCTATTTAACTACAATATCTTGCTTGAAAAAGTTTATTGTGGCTACAAAAAGCTACTATTGCTATGGTAAAATAAAATGTGTTGCAAAAAATTATAATTAATTACAAAATTTTATTGTAGCAATAAAGTTGTAGCTATTTGGGTAACTATTACCATAAATTATCATATCTGGAAGCAAAAATATATGTTTAGCTACAATATTTCTAGTAATTTACTATGACTAAAAGATTGTTATTGCTACGGTAACTTTAAATGCGTGGCAAAAACTTATAATTAACTATAAAGTTTTATTGTAGCAATAAACTTGTAGCTATTTGGACAACTATTGTCACGATGTTAGCAACTACAGCAAAATATGAGGAATTAGTTTTGCCAATTTATTTTTGTAGCTAATTTTCTTTTACAAAACTGTAAATAGCGATAAAATTTCAATTTGTGTGGCTGTTATTAGGTTTTATCCACGATTTTCGTATATGTAGATGAGAATTTGTAGCTATGAATTTGTAGCTATATATGTTGTGAGCGATGATGAGGTTGTTCGTAATGGTTGTGATAGCAGAAAAGGTTGGTGGTGGCGGCCGATGGTTGTAAATGGAAGTGACGATAGACAATGTTGTGATGATTGGATGATTAGCGATGGTGTCTGGTGATTGTGGATAGAGTGTGAAAATTATAAATAAAAATACCTCTTAGCGATATTAAGATTGTGTTTAAGATTTTAATGATTAAGACATATCTAGATCAAATAGATTCTTAATTTTTAATAAATACAAATATGCTTAACCATTCATATTCAGACCTCGCTTAGTACAGAAGTTCTAAGCGCTTGAATTGTGAAATCTTTGATTCATATTTCTAAATCAGAGCGTGGTACTTAAGTTCTGACGCCCTTTAGTTCAATATTGATATTTTAACCTCTAAAAGTTAGTCAAAAATGATTGGTGTTTCACAAAATCAAGATTTTTTTTTCAAATTTGCTTTCGATACATGAAATATTTGAAGGAAAGGTGTCTTTTAAGTCTTGGATGAAGAATTGGTGACATTGACCAGCTTAAAGGGTCAAACACCATTTGAAAACTTGATTAAGTTAATTGTAGAGTTGATTAATATTTTCAAAACTTTCTAATCTTTTCAAAAATATAAATCAACCCAACCCACACCCCTCTTCAATCCAAATCAACCAGTCTCTCTCCCCTCTCTCTCGACAGCTTCTCTCAACTCTCTCCCAACTAACAGTTCTGCAAAATTCTCCTTTCAATCTCTGGCAAAAAATAGTCGGACGAGTTCCTTTTCTACTTTCAACAGTCAATCAACGTGAAGACTTCTCCGACGACAACAACTTCGAGTTCTTTGTCGTCCCATTTCCTTTTTCACAGTTAAAACATTCTGAAGAAACAGAGGAACTTGAGCCAACTACTCTTCTAGTATTGAAATATGGATTGAATAAAATCCTACTTTCTGGCATTTCTTCTCTTTGTTATCGTACTGTTGATTCGGATTTGTTGGTGATTTTTGTCCACAGTTGATATTCTTAGTGTGTGTGTGTGATGTGCTAGTATTGCTGGGTTGATTTATTGTTTGTCTTGGAAAATATAGTATTGAAATAGATGAACATGTGATGCAATAGATAAAGATATCTGATGAAACAGATGAAGACATCTGATGCAACAACTGAAGACATCTGATGCAACATATGTTAATATCTGATGTAACAGATTAAAATCTGATGCAACTATGAAAATCGATGTAAAAGATAAACAATCTAATAGGTCATTCATCTGTTGCGACAAATGATCTTCTGTTTGGAAGAAATCTGAACAACATTGATCCAACAGATAACTCATTTTCCAATAGATGAGTGATATGTTTCAATAGTTCAGTGATCTATTTTTATTCTCTCTAAAGGTTTACTCATCCGTTGCAATAGGTCAGTTATATGTTGCAATAGATAAAGTACCTGGTGCAATAGATCAGTGATCTATTTTTATTATTTCCAACGGATTACTCATTTGTTGCAACAGGTCATTTATATGTTGTAACAGATAACAAACCTGGTGCAACAGATTAGTGATATATTTTTATGGTTCTGTTTGGAAGAAATCTAAACAATATTGATCCAACAGATAACTCGTTTTCCAATAGATGAGTGATATATTTCAATAGTTCAGTGATCTATTTTTATTCTCTCCAAAGGTTTACTCATCGTTGCAACAGGTCATTATATATGTTGCAACAGATAAAATACCTGGTGCAACAGATCAACGATCTGTTTTTATTGCTTCCAATAAATTACTCATCCGTTGTAACAGGTCATATATATGTTGCGATAGATAACAAAGTTGGTGCAACATATTAGTGATATGTTTTTATTGTTTTCAATGAATTACTCATTCGTTGCAACAAAATGGTTATATGTTGCATCAGATAAAATACCTAGCGCAATAGATTAGTAATCTGTTTTATGGTTTCCAACAGTTTACTCATCTGTTGCAACAGTTGGTTATATGTTACATCAGATAACATACCTGGTGTAACAGATTAGTGATCTATTTTTATTGTTTTCAATGGTTTACTCATCCATTGCATCCGAGTTAGACAAATTAGAGATCTATTTTTATTATTTTCAATGATTTACACATCCATTGCAACAGGTCGATTATATGTTGCAACAAATAACATACCTGGTACAACATATGTGTTGTTTATTGGAACTATTTTTTTTTACCATTGTGCATGTTAGATTCATTGTTATCCCTTTTTAACGATGTATTAATCAATTATAATTTATTTTATGTTCCTGTTAATTTAAGATAATATGGCTCCAAAGAGAAAAGAAATCAAACCAAGTTAAAGTAAAGGAATAAGTGCAGAAGCTCGGCTACATCCACCACTCTATGAGCTTTCTTTACAAGCGTTATCACAATCAGGAGCAGAAGATAATGAACACGGGGAGGAGGAATGTCTCAAAAGAGATGATCTAAATGCTAATAGCCCTTCCATCGAAGAGTTGGTCAAAAACTTCAGCATTGATCGTTATTCTGTGAGAATGCAGTGCGATGGTTCCATAAATTTAACGGGTGATTTCGTGGTTAAGTCAGCCATGGGAAAATCTTTCAACGCCTTCAGAAAAATACTCTGAGAACAAAAATTGGATGCTTATTTTAGGAAAAGCTGCTTTGGGTAATATCTTGATTTGCCGGAGGACGACATGCTCGTTTCCAGATGAAAATGGTATACGATCTTCTCAAGCGTAGGTTTATGTATGAAAACACAGACAAGATGGATGAGGTGTGGATAAATTACCGTGGCATGCCTGTTTATTTTGGTTGGAAGGAGTTTGCCATAGTTACTGGACTAAAATGTTATCCTTCTTCTCCTTCTCAAGTTATACCTACTCTGACACAAAAGAAAACACCCCGCACACCTAAAAAAGGCAAAGGCAAGTCGAGTGATCGTGAGGACCTGGTGTCCATTGTTGGTCTAAGCTTCAAAAACAAAAAATTTATAGAAGCGTTGAAAGGTAAAGGACTCTCAAAGAAGCATAAATAATCACTGTGCTTGGTTTGGTTTGTACATAATATTCTTTGGGTGAGAGACGTTAACAACAACATAAGCCCCAGTTTAATAAATCTCTTTGAGGATCTTGAGGCATTTAACAGCTATCCTTGGGGTTATGAAAGCTTCAAAATGACTGTCTAATATTTGTTGACTTCGTTGACACCAAAGATAGTCAACTTATATGGCTTTCCATGGGCCTTCATGGTAACTATTTCTTTTATCATGATATGATTCATTATTTTTTTATTCAATAATGCTTTTAATTATTGGCATTATGTTATAGGCTTGGGCATTTGAAGCCATTCCTTATTTGAGACAACAAGTGAACTACCAGGAAAAAGTTTTTTGTCCAAGAATCCTGAGATGGTTGTCAGCCAAAATCGATAAAAATGCAAAATTTCTTGATCTTTTCAATCCCCCTAAGGAAGCAGTGAGTCCAATTATAATCAAGTTTTTTATTTTAATTAATGATTATTTTAAATGATTTCATCATTATTCTAATATATGCACTGATTTATTTTAGATTGTCCATCCGTGGGTTGTTCTGACCAACCGAGAGTTGAAGATGCCATTTTTCTTAATTTACGGTCTGTGCAAACTTTATTGGATCTTAAGGTCGTTGATGGAATAATAATAGAATTGTTTGAAGCAACAACCATCACAAGCAAAATAATTTTGAAGGGTGTGCTTGTTGCTGTTGACGATGGTAGTTGTAGTGGTAGTGGTAGTGGTGCTGCTGTTGGGGCTAATGATGCTCTTCTTACCCCTTTTGAAAAAACAATCCATTATGATTATGATCATACTGGTTGTACAGATTTGGCCACATCTAGCGAATATTCTACATGCAAATGTCAAGACTGCAAGGCAAAACACAATGGAGTGATTAATGCTATTAATGCATTAATTGCTTCTATAAAGAAAATGACATCTAAGAGGGGTGTAATTCCATCAAAGAGGATTTCATATCCATACACTCTACTAGAGATCAAGGTGGCTAAGAGAAGAAGGAAATATACTTCTAAGGCATCATCAAACATAACAAAAAGCAAAATTTCAACCCCTCTGTCTTTGCCTTACACCGATGTTTAGTGTGCAAGGACCACAGGAGAGCAGCATGAGCTGAAGAAGGTGAATGTACATCACCTGCTCCAACAAACAAACAGACACATATCTATTTAAACAGATGATACATCTGCTGAAAATTATGTAACACCTCGATTTTCTAGAACCGGAATGCCACACGGTGCTCATGATTCCGAAGGACCACAAGCTAACCCTCTTCTGATATCTGTACGTGTACATTGCATAATATATGAATATAAATGCAGAAACATGAACTGAAAGGACATAAGGTTCAATACTGAACATAATCTGAATAATAACAATGTCTGAATAAAGTGGAATCACACTACTAAAACAAAACCAAAATACTGAAGTTTGAATCTAGTCTGTAATCTAGTCTGAACGTCTCTAACTGCCTGAAGTAGGGAGTGGAAGGAACATGTCTCCAACTAACTCCCGACTACTGAAAGCCAAACTAAAATACTGAAGTAATAAAGTAGTAATCATGTCCTCGGAGAATGAGGACTCACTGCTAACTCTAACTGCTGAAATCTATAATGCTACTATTGCTCTGGAACTCATGCCTCTGAACCTATGGTGTAACACAAGAGAAAGCACTATAGAACAAATGCGTTAGTACGTCTGAATGTACTGAGTATACGAGTGAGGTAGGCTAAATGCAAAGGGGTTTATATGCATAAACAATATGGATTAATATTGTAACGCCTCAAAATCGGATCCCGAGACGTCACACGGTGCTTAAGGTCACAAGTGACCCCAAGCTAACCCTTCATCTGGCATAACCCAAAGCAACTGAATAAAATACATAAAATAGAAGGAATAGTACGGAAACAACCCATAACTTAGTCTGACCAACATGAAAGTAAATTTACACGGTTATAATTCTTCTCATATATATATAAATTTGAAACTGAATACACTGACTATTAGTGACTGTCTATGAAGCCTCTACTAGCATTGACCAAAGATAGCCGGGTCATGACTTTCAACTACCCCTACTCAATAGGACTGAATACAGAAAATATAATACACCTCAAATCTGAACAACTCAAGTCCCTGAATTAAAAGGACTAAGCACCTGCCGATCGAGAGCTGCGACCCAGCTGAACATGATATGTGCGCTACAGCTTGGACCTACATTTTGGTAAGAATGTAGCCCATGGAAATATGTGGGTCAGCCTTTGAAATGTACTGAGTATGTGGGGGTGCATGCAACAATATAAATAGTACAATCAATTTCATGAAAACATGCATACGGACAATGATGACTCACTTGGCTTGAGTTATATCAAATCATACTTTCGTAATTTCATAATAAACAGTTCATATGATAAAATCTCATAATCCACGTAAATCATTATAAATCATAAATTATGATAAATCATCCTAAATCATCATAAATTATCATATCGTCAAAAATCATCATAGGTAATTATAAATTATCATAAATGACCATAAAATATCATAAACATCTCAACTCTTTAACTCAAATCTCGGAGTGACTGGGTAATTCAAGAAACTTAATCTTATGGACACCGGAATTTCCTATAACCGATAACCCCACGTGAGCGACGTGGAATACCAACGTTTGAAACCCTCGTTGGTGGGAGCGTCATACTCTTTGCTAGGGAGTACAACCTTAAAACTACAATAATCATAATTGGGCTCTCTGGCCAATAATATCATCATCAAACAACCCTACGGTGGCACATAGGTTTGGGGAAATACCAAATTTCCCTCTCGGTGCTAAGTACTACTCCCCGACAAGCTCAGAACACGTTAGAAAATCTACCACAACATCACAAGGGTCTATCATAAAGACCAAATCAAATCTCTTTCTCATTTATCAAATCATATCAATTTGTGGATTCCTAACTCAACACATTTTAGCTCAAAATATTTTTATCTTCCTCAACATCAACAAGGTATCAGTGCATTGAACCATAACCGACTCGACATTTGGATAAGGATATAAAGACTCAATACGTAGTATTTTCAAAAATTTAGCTCATCAAAACCATCCGGAAGATACCAAGACTTATTGCAACTTCGATATCAATATACCCAATAACTCAAATTGCCATAAGTAAGCTCAAAATTTGATACATGGCTCGAAAACACTTGGAAATACCAATAATTTATTCTTGAACTTAAAACATGGATACATGATCAAAATATATCAATTCTTGATAGAAACACCAAGAATACCAATATTAAATCTCAATTCATAGAACGAAAATAGTCAAATACTCTTGTGATTCCAAACTTACAATTCAAATCTTTATAAGTTCATAATCGAATTATTTAGACATAATTCAACTTACATAACCATATGAATCCATTAAATAATCATAATTGGCAAGCTTGAACAATTTACATATATACATAATCAAAATCTCATGGTAGGATATCTTGGAAATAAATTCATTTTCCAAACTCATAATAATCCATAATAAAAATTAAAGATACAGGCACAAGAACGGAAGAATTATTCTTGTTCAAAGCCCCACATACCTAAAAATGGAAGATGAATATGAACTTCCGACTCTGGAACTTTATTCATGAAAATAAAGGGTGTTTCTCGAAGCCCTTAACATGATCAACTCGAATCCCAAATCAATTTGAAATTTCTACGGTTCAATCAAGAGACATAGAAGGATGAAATTTGGAGGAGTAAGGTTGGGGTTTGAGCCTTAAGAAATTTTGGAGAAAAATGAGCTATTGAATGCTCTTAATGGACTTAAATCCATGGTTTACCGGGATGGATTGGAGTGGGAATGACCAAAATACCCTTAAAAATAAAATAATATCAAATATGTTCTTTGGTGGATTGTTTTGATAGGCTGAATTAGATCGACCATATGCTCCGATGGACAAATTGGATAAAACCAATTTCATTGGAATGAGGACTCTCAGAGCTTTTTGTTGATATATAGTAGCTCACCCAGATCATTATGTACAAGGAGTTATGATCGTTTGAAGTTGACCCTAAAATTCGCCTGTCCTCAGTATTTTTTTACCTGCATATTTACTGTTCACCACTATTCACGGTTAGATCAGAATTATCATAACTCATCGCTCGTGTGTCCGTTTTGGATGATCCACATATCGTTGGAAAGCTTATTCGATGCTCTACGCGATGACGGGTCGCATATCCAGAAATTCCACACAGAAAAAATTATGAATCACGATAAAGAACAGAATTCAACACATTTTCATCCGAGATCTTAACGGACTCTTGAAAAGATAAAAAGGCTTTAACGACTCGACATATTTGGGAGCAAAATATTTAACAAAAAAACTCGGGGTATCACATAATCTCCCCCTTGGAAACATTCATCCCCAAATGTCACTCGTTGGGTTAGAAAGACATAGAAAATTGAGGATACGCAACTAAAATAACTTGATGAACAAGTTTATATTTTTCTAAGCTTTGGAGTACTTTTTGACGCATAAGCTCATGATAATCACAACGACATAGTTGAGTCTATTACTAAAAGAGTTTGATGAAGGAAAGAGATGAAAGATCTAGGATATAAAAACTCGGGATATCACAATATCTCCCTCTAGGGATCGGTTCTCCCCGAATAATACTAATTGATTCACGGACACTTTATGATCGACCCATGGATTAATACTTGGGTCGGGAACAAAAGCAAAGGCTAAATAGAATTTGGTAACTCGCTTCGACGCAAATAAATCATTCTTGAAATGGTTATGCTCACGAAACTTCAAGTAGTGAGATTGGACCACATCGGAAGATGGAAGAAATATATGAATCCGTCGGAATAACTATCAAGTTGAATTTCTAGGTGCACGGACCGAATCAAGACACACTCTCATTCAATTAGGACATGATTCAAATCTTTCTAAGGAACTTTCAACGCTACTAGGAAGCAATTGGGTTTGGGATATGGTCCGAACAATATATATATATATGTATATTGAAATAAGGATTTATAAATCGACCCCAATTTTAAGTACGGAGCGTAGGTTGATCAGTCTTATATCAAAATATAAGTACTAGACCCCACGTAGTACAACTCCTTACTTTCAAGCTTATCAATACGCTTCGCACACCCTTTCTCCGCAATACTATTTTCCCCAAATACCATACTTACTTGATTCAATTCAAATTCTCACAAGGCATTTGTAATCTTGGTTATTCAAATCTAACTAAGCCAAACTCTCTCTCCTCATTTTCAAGCTTAATTTGGAATCACCAATTCCTCCACCTAACACCGTAACATAACACCAATCCGAATTATAAATTTACACACATCCACATTGTTATAATTCCTCATCTCACAGATAATTCTTATTACCACTCAATCAACTCTAATCCACTTAATACTCACCATTTTCAACCATCATATTAATATCAACAAGTTTTGAAGCTTAGGGAACTATTCATAGGCATATACGCAATTCAACTTGTAGCAAGGCCAAGGCTTGTAACTAATATCCTCAGACAGGAGATATATTGACAATACATGAGTGCTAGCAAGATCAATTTACAAGAGCTTTTAGCTTAGACTTCTAAATCAACATAGACACCAAAACTTATCGATAATATAAACTTTAATCTCCGTCCATATATACGCACATGATGTTCAATCCTATCTTTATAATTACGTATACACTCCTAATTAACACCCATAAAACACCTTTTTTAAATTCTACAATCCTTTAACAAGACAACTTCCGGGCACTATTCTTAAGAAAACACTCACTAACTTTTCCAATTAACTAAGCCATGCACAAGACTTCACTTCAATAATTCCCCACCTACAAACCTAGATAAACCATCACACAACCACTTTCACAAACACAACATGAAATTCTTCAAATAACCATGACATCCATCAAAAGCCTAGCCTCAAGCTTACTCCACACTTGCCACCTTAGCTAAAATGAACATGCCATAATATTTATCAACAAAAACCCACTCACTCTCTCCTATAATCACCACTATTCATCCACACTCCCTCGACAAATAGAAAGTCATGAAATAGTAGAATACGAAGGTATATTGTGTATGACTTGGTGCGGTTATTGAGGCCGGAGAACTAGGGCATCAAATGCATGAATTCAACCAGAATCAAGATTAAAGATTAAGGACACCCAGGACATAAATTGAATCTTATTGGTCACTAAGGGTGTTGCCGGTGGACTGAACTTGAACATACAATAAAACTTAAGCATATGCATTATGGACCGCGCAACTTGAGTTTGGAGTTTATAGCTTATGGAATGTTGATTTCACCTTCTAGAAAAATTGGGACTCCATAGTTTGATAGTCAGGAGAGTACATGATTTCCCATGATATGCATGAACATGTATTATGATCGGGGGAATGAAACATAAGGCATGAGAAAATATCGAAGTCATTGAAAAGGCTGGGGTAAAATAGGATCAACACCACTACTTCTCACCACTAACTTGCAACCCACCGATACACCTACCTGAATCCCGCAATCTTAACTTAGTTAATTTTTTTTCTACTATCTCCCCCTTAGACTTAAGCCAACACTCTGAGTCAACGAATCACCATACAAACTCTAGTCCATGGCATTCACTTTACTCCAGGGTCCCTGGATATACCCATACACAAGATCCATAACTTAACCCGCATAACTACACTCGCGAGCGCAAAACCTAATCTTAACATAACTCTCAAATACCCACCAACTTAGACAACTTCAAAAGTTATCATACAACAATTCATACACTCCGCAACTTAGATTCTAGCACTTACCATGGATACATCAAACCTTCGCTAAACCATACTAACTTCTCCGTGCTTTACTAACATCACATCTCAAACTAACACCCTCGTCAACCTCTAATGCCCAAGTTAACTCACAATTACATTGTATGCCACATATCATCATTCATACTTACCCGATCAAGGATAACACTAACCGCTTAACATTTAATAACTTAAATAAAAACTCCATAACGCCTTGAGCATACTACTACCTCAACACACAATATAACACTTGATCACAAATAAATAGACTTAAGCTCCCGTACATACGGTTTAAACCTACTAAATCTTCTCCCTATCACTAACATCTTAGCAATTTAATCATTAAATTCATTTTTCTCATCACCCGCTATACAAACTTAACAACTCACTCTGACTATGATTAAAAACAATCTCAATAACTATTTCCATCTATCAAACACCCCAAACATACTAGTCTACCAAAACCTCATAACAATAATAATCATCCACAATTCCATGGCTTATGCCATAATAATTTATTAACACCGCCTTCCACTATGTTTCCAACCCCACGGCTCTAACCAATGCAAGACCAACAGAGTAAATAGCCAGCGGCTAGTGAATCAAAACAAGCCTCACACGGCTTCACTAAACTTTGGTTTTGTATTTTGAAAAAGGAAATAAATATCAAAACAATTATGCTAGTGAATCGAAATAAGCCCCACACGGCTTCACTAGACTTCAAGTTTTCATCAAAAGATGATCAGAAAATATTTTCAAGAAATAAAAGCCTGGTATACCATCAAGGATCCGAGAATATGTGTCTCACTTTACCTCAACTGAACGACTCAAGAAGGATAAGGGTACATCTTGAAAGCTATGGAACCTTTGCTAGTAAGCCCAGGAATGTAATCAAGAGAGTAAATTGGAACTAGTTAATCACCCTGTCTCAACATTAGTACACGGATAAGGAAAATACAAAATCACATCATGAATTTTAGGGAGAAATCCAAAAACACTTCCGACATAGGCTTAATGTACAACCATCAAGAATGTACATATGACACCTCAATTTTTCGGAACTCAAGAGCACTAATGAAATTATTTTTTTTCTAGCTCACTTACAAGCCCGTAATATCAGAGGAGATTATCTAAGAAAGCACTATCTATAAGGATTTATGCTTGACTGTATCCGGTATTATAGAACAAGGCGAAATGGCCCAGTTTATACAAGATATGAAGCCGTATGAATTTCTTAAGGAACCTTTCCACAGCACGATCTACGACTTGAAAGAAAGGGAACATTTTCCTAAATACCTCGTAGCCTCTCGAAGAAAAGTACAGACGTCTCCGTACCGATTTGCAACACTCTACTAGACACGGCTTCATAAACACCCTAGGACACTTGAACTCTGCGCTCTGGTACTAAGCTTGTAACTCCCCGAAATTGGATCCCGAGACATCACACGGTGCTTAAGATCACAAGTGACCCCAAGCTAACCCTTCATCTGGCATAACCCAAATCAACTGAATAAAATACATAAAATAGAAGGAATAATGCGGAAACAACCCATAACTTAGTCTGACCAACATGAAAGTAAATTTACACGGTCATAATTCTTCTTATATATATATAAATCTGAAACAGAATACACTGACTACTAGTGATTGTCTATGAAGCCTCTACTAGCATTGACCAAATATAGCCGGGTCATGACTCCCAAATACCCCTATTCAATACGACTTAATACAAAAAATATAATACACCTCAAATCTGAACAACTCAAGTCCCTGAATTAAAAGGACTAATCACCTACCAATCGAGAGCTGCGACCCAGCTGAACATGATATGTGCGCTACAGCTTGGACCTACATTTTGGTAAGAATATAGCCCATGGAAATATGTGGGTCAGCACTTTGAAATGTACTGAGTATGTGGGGGTGCATGCAATAATGTAAATAGTATAATCAATTTCATGAAAACATGTATATGGACAATGATGACTCACTTGGCTTGAGTTATATAAAATCATACTTTTCGTAATTTCATAATAAACAGTTCATATGATAAAATCTCATAATCCACGTAAATCATTATAAATCATAAATTATGATAAATCATCCTAAATCATCATAAATTATCATATCGTAAAAAATCATCATAGGTAATTATAAATCATCATAAATGACCATAAAACATCATAAACATCTCAACTCTTTGACTCAAATCTCGGAGTGACTGGGTAATTCAAGAAACTTAATCTTATGGACACCGGAATTTCCTATAACCGATAACCCCACGTGAGCGACGTGGAATACCAACGTTTGAAACCCCCGTTGGTGGGAGCGTCATACTCTTTGCCTGGGAGTACGACCTTAAAATTGTAATAATCACAATCGGGCTCTTTGGCCAAGAATATCATCATCAAACAACCTTACAGTGGCACATAGGTTTGGGGAAATACCAAATTTCTCTCTCGGTGCTAAGTACTACTCCTCGACAAGCTCAGAACGCATTAGGAAATCCACCACAACATCACAAGGGTCTATCATAAAGACCAAATCAAATATTTTTCTCATTTATCAAATCATATCAATTTGTGGATTCCTAACTCAACACATTTTAGCTCAAAATATTTTAATCTTCCTGAACATCAACAAGGTATCAATGCATTGAACCATAACCGACTCGACATTTGGACAAGGATATGAAGACTCAATATGTAATATTTTCAATAATTTAGATCATCCAAACCATCCAGAAAATACCAAGACTCATTGCAACTTCGATATCAATATACCCAATAACTCAAATCGTCATAAGGAAACTCAAAATTTGATACATGGCTCAAAAACACTTGGAAATACCAATAATTCATTCTTGAACTTAAAACGTGGATACATGTTCAAAATATATCAATTCTTGATAGAAACACTAAGAATCCCAATATTAAATCTCAATTCATAGAACGAAAATAGTCAAATACTCATGTGATTCAAAACTTACAATTCAAATCTTTATAAGTTCATAATCGAATTATTTAGACATAATTCAACTTACATAACCATATGAATCCATTAAATAATCATAATTGGCAAGCTTGAACAATTTACATATATGCATAATCAAAATCTCATGGTAGGATATCTTGGAAATAAATTCATTTGCCAAACTCATAATAATCCATAATAAAAATTAAATATATGAGCACAAGAACGGAAGAATTATTCTTGTTCAAAGCCCCACATACCTAAAAATGGAAGATGAATATGAACTTCTGACTCCAGAACTTTATTCACGAAAAAAAAAGGGTGCTTCTCAAAGCCCTTAACATGATCAACTCGAATCCCAAATCAATTTAAAATTTCTACGGTTCAATCAAGAGACATAGAAGGATGAAATTTGGAGTAGTAGGGTTGGGGTTTGAGCCTTAGGAAATTTTGGAGAAAAATGAGCTATTGAATGCCTTTAATGGACTTAAATCCATGGTTTACCCGAATGGATTGGAGTGGGAATGAACAAAATACCCTTAAAATCAAATAATGTCAAATATGTCCTTTGGTGGACTGTTTTGATAGGCTGAAGTAGATCGACCATAACTTTTTTCTCCGATGGACAAATTGGATGAAACTAATTTCATTGGAAAGAGGACTCTCAGAGCTTTCTATTGATATATAGTAGCTCACCAAGATCATTATGTACAAGGAGTTATGATCATTTGAAGTTGACCCTAAAATTCGCCTGGCCTCAATATTTTTTTTCCTTCACATTTACTGTTCACCACTATTCACGATTAGATCGGAATGATCATAATTCATCGCTTGAGTGTCCGTTTTGGATGATCCACATATCGTTGAAAAGCTTATTCGATGCTCTACGCGATGATAGGTCGTATATCTAGAAATTCCACACAGAAAAATTATTAATCACGATAAAGAATAGAATTCAATACATTTTAGTCCGAGATCTTAACGAACTCTTGGAAAGATAAAAAGGCTTTAATGACTCGACACATTTGGAAGCGAATTATTTAACAGGAAAACTCGGGGTATCACATCATCTCCCCCTTGGAAACATTCGTCCCCGAATGTCGCTCGTTGGGTAAGGAAGACAAGCAAAATTGAGGATACAAAACTAAAATAGCTTGATGAACAAGTTTATATATTTTTAAGCTTTGGAGTACTTTCCGATGCATAAGCTCATGATAATCACAACGACTTAGTTGAGTCTATTACTAAAAGAGTTGGATGAAGGAAAAATTATTAACTTCGATTTAAATTCGCATTCACAACGAAAGAGATGAAAGATCTAGGATATTAACACTCGAGATATCACAATATCTCCCTCTTGGGATCGGTTCTCCCTGAATAATACTAATTGATATACGGGACACTTTATGATCGACCCATGGCTTAATACTTGGGTTGGGAACAAAAGCAAAGGCTAAATAGAATTTGGTAACTCGCTTCGACGTAAATAAATCATTCTTGAAATGGTTATGCTCACGAAACTTCAAGTAGTGAGATTGGACCAAATCGAAGATGGAAGAAATATATGAATTCTTCAGAATAACTATCAAGTTGAATTTCTAGGTGCACGGACCGAATCAAGACACGTTCTCATTCAATTAGGACATGATTCAAAATCTTTCCAAGGAACTTTCAACGCTACTAGGAAGCAATTGGGTTTGGGATATGGTCCGAACAATATATATATGTATATGTCTATTGAAATAAGGATTTATAACTCGACCCCAATTTTAAGTACGGAGCGTAGGTTGATCAGTCTTATATCAAAATAAAAGTACTAGACCCCACGCAGTACAACTCCTTACTTTCAAGCTTATCAATACGCTTGGCACACCCTTTCTCCGCAATACTATTTTCCCCAAATACCATACTTACTTGATTCAATTCAAATTCTTACAAGGCATTTGTAATCTTGGTTATTCAAATCTAACTAAGCCAAACTCTCTCTCCTCATTTTCAAGCTTAATTTGGAGTCACCAATTCCTCCACCTAACACCGTAACATAGCACCATTCCGAATTATAAATTTACACACATCCACATTGTTACAATTCCTCATCTCACAGATAATTCTTATTACCACTCAATCAACTCTAATCCACTTAATACTCACCATTTTCAACCATCATATTAATATCAACAAGTTTTGAAGCTTAGGGAACTATTCATAGGCATATACGTAATTCAACTTATAGCAAGGCCAAGGCTTGTAACTAATATCCTCAGACAGGAGATATATTGACAATACATAAGTGCTATGCAAGATCAATTTACAAGAGCTTTTAGCTTAGACTTCTAAATCAACATAGACACCAAAACTTATCGATAATATAAACTTTAATCTCCGTCCATATATATGCACATGATGTTCAAGCCTATCTTTATAATTACGTATACACTCCTAATTAACACCCATAAAACACCTTTTTTAAATTCTACAATCCTTTAACAAGACAACTTCCGGGCACTATTCTTAAGAAAACACTCACTAACTTTTCCAATTAACTAAGCCATGCACAAGACTTCACTTCAATAATTCCCCACCTACAAACCTAGATAAACCATCACACAACCACTTTCACAAACACAACATGAAATTCTTCAAATAACCATGACATCCATCAAAAGCCTAGCCTCAAGCTTACTCCACACTTGCCACCTTAGCTAAAATGAACATGCCATAATATTTATCAACAAAAACCCGCTCACTCTCTCCTATCATCACCACTATTCATCCACACTCCCTCGACAAATGGAAAGTCATGAAATGGTAGAATACAAAGGTATATTGTGTATGACTTGGTGCGGTTATTGAGGCCGGAGAACTAGGGCATCAAATGCATGAATTCAACCAGAATCAAGATTAAAGATTAAGGACACCCAGGACATAAATTGAATCTTATTGGTCGCTAAGGGTTTTGCCGGTGATTTGAACTTGAACATACAATAAAACTTAAGAACATGCATTATGAACTGCGCAACTTGAGTTTGGAGTTTATAGCTTATGGAATGTCAATTTTGCTCGCTAGAAAAATTGGGACTCCATATTTCGATAGTTAAGAGAATACATGATTTCCCATGATACGCATGAACATATATTATGGTCGGGGGAATAAAAAATAAGGCATGAGAAAATATCGAAGTCATGGAAAGGTTGGGGTAAAATAGGATCAACACCACTACTTCTTACCACCAACTTGCAACCCACCGATACACCTACCTGAATCCCGCAATCTTAACTTAGTTAATTTGTTTATTCTACTATCTCCCCTTTAGACTTAAGCCAACACTCCGAGTCAATGAACCACCATACAAACTCTAGTCCATGACATTCACTTTACTCCAGGGTCCCCGGATATACCCATACACAAGATCCATAACTTAACCCATATAACTACACCCACGAGCGCAAAACCCAATCTTAACATAACTCTCAAATACCCACCAACTTAGACAACTTCAAAAGTTATCATACAACAATTCATGCACTCCACAACTTAGATTCTAGCACTTACCATGGATACATCAAACCTTCGCTAAACCATACTAACTTCTCCGTGCTTTACTAACATCACATCTCAAACTAACACCCTCGTCAACCTCTAATGCCCAAGTTAACTCACAATTACATTGTATGCCATATATCATCATTCATACTTACCCGATCAAGGATAACACTAACCGCTTAACATTTAATAACTTAAAAAAAATCCCCATAACACCTTGAGCATACTACTACCTCAACACACAATATCACACTTGATCACAAACAAATAGACTTAAGCTCCCGTACATACGGTTCAAACCTACTAAATCTCCTACCTATTATTAGCGTCGTAGCAATTCAATCATTAAATTCATTTTTCTTATCACCTGCTATACAAATTTAACAACTCACTCTGACTATGATTAACAACAATCTCAACAACCATTGCCATTTATCGAATACCCCAAACATACTATTCCACCAAAACCTCAGAACAACAATAATCATACACAATTCCATGGCCTATGCCATAATAATTTATTAACACCGTCTTTCACCACGTTTCCAACCCCCCAGTTCCAACTAATGCAAGAACAACAGAGTAAACAGCCAGCTGTTAGTGAATCAAAATAGGCCTCACATGGCTTCACTAGATTTTTGTTTTGTGCTTTGAAAAAGGAAATAAATATCAAAACAATTATGCTAGTGAATTAAAATAAGCCCCACACGACTTCACTAGACTTCAAGTTTTTATCAAAAGATGATCAGAAAATATTTTTAAGAAATAAAAGACTGGTACACCATAATCAAGGATCCGAGAATATGTGTCTCACTTTACCTTAACTGAATGACTCAAGAGGGATAAGGGTACATCTTGAAAGCTATGGAACCTTTGCTAGTAAGCCCAGGAATATAATCAAGAGAGGAAATTGGAACTAGTTAATCACCCTGTCTCAACATTAGTACACAGATAAGGAAAATATGAAATCACATCATGAATTCTAGGGAGAAATCCAAAAACACTTCGGAAATAGGCTTAATGCACAACCATCAAGAACGTACATATGACACCTCAATTTTTTGGAACTCAAGAGCACTAATGAATTTTTTTTTTCTAGCTCACTTACAAGCCCGTAATATCAGAGGAGATTATCTAAGAAAGCACCATTTATAAGGATTTACACTTGACTTTATCTGGTATTTTAGAATTAGGCGAAATGGCCCAATTTATGCAAGATAGGAACCCGTATGAATTTCTTAAGGAACCTTTCCACAGCACGATCTACGACTTGCAAAAAAGGGAACATTTTTATAAGTGCCTCGTAGCCTCTCGAAGAAAAGTACAGACGTCTCCGTACCGGTCTGCAAGACTCTACTAGACACGGCTTCATAGACACCCTAGGACACTTGAACTTTGTGGTCTGATATCAAGCTTGTACGCCCCGAAATCGGATCCCGAGATGTCACATGGTGCTTAAGGTCAAAAGTGACCCCAAGCTAACCCTTCATCTGGCATAACCCAAATCAACTGAATAAAATACATAAAATAAAAGGAATAATGCGGAAATAACCCATAACTTAGTCTGACCAACATAAAAGTAAATTTACATGGTCACAATTCTTCTTATATATATATATAAATCTAAAACTGAATACACTGACTACTAGTGACTGTGTATGAAGCCTCTACTAGCATTGACCAAAGATAGCCGGGTCATGACTCCCAACTACCCCTACTCAATACGACTGACTACAAAAAATACAATACACCTCAAATCTGAACAACTCAAGTCCCTGAATCAAAAGGACTAATCACCTGCCGATCGAGAGCTGCGACCCAGCTGAACATGATATGTGCGCTACAGCTTGGACCTATATTTTGTTAAGAATATAGCCTATGAAAATATATGGGTCAGCACTTTGAAATGTACTGAGTATGTGGGGGTGCATGCATTAATATAAATAGTATAATTAATTTCATGAAAACATGCATACGGACAATGATGACTCACTTGACTTGAGTTCTATCAAATCATACTTTTCGTAATTTCATAATAAATAGTTCATATGATAAAATCTCATAATCCACGTAAATCATTATAAATCATAAATTATGATAAATCATTCTAAATCCTCATAAATTATCATATCATCAAAAATCATCATAGGTAATTATAAATCATCATAAATGACCATAAAACATTATAAACATCTCAACTCTTTGACTCAAATCTCGGAGTGACTCAGTAATTTAAGAAACTTAATCTTATGGACACGAAAGTTTCCTATAACCGACAACCCCACGTGAGCTACGTGGAATACCAATGTTTGAAACCCCCGTTGGTGGGAGAGTCATACTCTTTGCCAGGGAGTACGACCTTAAAACTGTAATAATTATAATCGGGCTCTCTGTCCAATAATATCATCATCAAACAACCCTACGGTGGCACATAGGTTTGGGAAATACCAAATTTCCCTCTCGATGCTAAGTAATACTCCCCGACAAGCTCAAAATGTGTTAGGAAATACACCATAACATCACAAGGGTCTATCATAAAGACTAAATCAAATCTCTTTCTCATTTATCAAATCATATCAATTTGTGGATTCCTAACTCAACACATTTTAGCGCAAAACATTTTAATCTTCCTCAACATCAACAAGGTATCAATGCATTGAACCATAACCAACTCAACATTTGTACAAGGATATGAAGACTCAATACCTAATATTTTCAACAATTTAGCTCATCAAAACCATCCAAAAAATACCAAGACTCATTGCATCTTCGATATCAATATACCCAATAACTCAAATCGTTATAAGGAACCTCAAAATTTGACACATGGCTCAAAAACACTTGGAAATACCAATAATTCATTCTTGAACTTAAAACGTGGATACATGTTCAAAATATATCAATTCTTGATAGGAACACCAAGAATCCCAATATTAAATCTCAATTTATAGAACGAAAATAGTCAAATACTCATGTGATTCAAAACTTACAATTCAAATCTTTATAAGTTCATAATCAAATTATTTAGACATAATTCAACTTACAGAACTATATGAATCCATTAAATAATCATAATTGGCAAGCTTGAACAATTTATATATATACATAATCAAAATCTCATGGTAGGATATCTTGGAAATAAATTCATTTGCCAAACTCATAATAATCCATAATAAAAATTAAAGATACGGGCACAAGAACGGAAGAATTATTCTTGTTCAAAGCCTCACATACCTAAAAATGGAAGATGAATATGAACTTTCGACTCCAGAACTTTATTCTCGAAAATAAAGGGTGCTTCTCAAAGCCCTTAACATGATCAACTCGAATCCCAAATAAATTTGAAATTTCTACAGTTCAATCAAGAGACATAGAAGGATGAAATTTGGAGGAGTAGGGTTGGAGTTTGAGCCTTAGGAAATTTTGGAGAAAAATGAGCTATTGAATGCTCTTAATGGACTTAAATCCATGGTTTACCCGGATGGATTGGAGTGGGAATGACCAAAATACCCTTAAAAATCAAATAATGTCAAATATGTCCTTTGGTGGACTGTTTTGATAGGCTGAAGTAGATCAACCATAACTTTTTTCTCCGATGGACAAATTGGATGAAACTAATTTTATTGGAAAGAGGACTCTCGGAGCTTTCTGTTGATATATAGTAGTTCACCCATATCATTATGTACAAGGAGTTATGATCATTTGAAGTTGACCCTAAAATTTACCTGGCCTCAGTATTTTTTTTCCTGCACATATACTGTTCACCACTATTCATTGTTAGATCGAAATGATCATAACTCATCGCTTGAGTATCCGTTTTGGATGATCCACATATCGTTGGAAAGCTTATTCTGTGCTCTACTCGATTATGGGTTGCATATCTAGAAATTACACACAAAAAATTATTAATCACGATAAAGAATAGAATTCTACATATTTATGTTCGAGATCTTAATGGACTCTTGGAAAGATAAAAGAGCTTTAACGACTCGACACATTTGGGAGCAAAATATTTAACGAGAAAACTCAGGGTATCACAAATATGAACGTGAGAATACATACATTCATAAGTAACTGAAACTGAGTGACTCTATCTGATAGTCTAAATCTTCTAATAATGATTAAGAGTGACTAAGCTTGAGATCAGTCCTGACTAACGGGTGATCTCTGGAACTGATATTGAGAATACTCAACTGAATCTGAGACTGAGATCAAGCCTATCTGATTGGTGACCTCTGTAAGTACTGATACTGAATAACTTTATGTTAGACCAAGCCTATTTAGTGGGTGGTCTATGAATCTGTAGAACTATCTGAGTTCCTTACTGAGATTGATGACTGTATTTGACAGTCCTAATTTTTGAGTTCTACTCTGAAGACTGATACTAAAACTGTAACTATGTGAGTTCTCACTTAATCGACATGCCCCGAGTCTGAACTAGTTGGGTCCAACCTGTAACCCCAACTGGAAGGGTGTCAATACTGTGCCATGGGTAAAGACCTCTCTGGTCAAGCCTATCCGATGGGTGACCCTCGTAGGAAGTCAAGCCTAAGGCAGTATAATAGTTAAGCATTTCTAATGGGTGACAAGCCTTTTTCTGATGGGTGACTCCTACATCCTGCGCTGGCTACGCAGTTCTGGAGTTTAGGGATTTCTCCTAATGAATCTATCTCTCTAATGGAGAGCCTCCATCCCTGCACTCGCTCGGTGATAGCTCCTACTCCTAACTAAAACACTCTGAACTGATTCTTATAACTTGTACTTGAACTGAATTGAAGTTGTTACTGAGTTTCTTACTTGACTAAGCTGACTGAGTTCACTTGGTTCCGTTATTTGATGAAATACTTCTGAATCTATTATCTGATTGAATGATACTAAGTTGTAAATTGATTTATTGAATGCTACTGAGATAGGAGCTAAGTACTAAACTGACGCTGGAATGATAACGATACTTAGATTACTGAGATTTCTTAAGTTCTATAACTGTCTGTGAGTTTTAAATTCCTTAACTGACTGAGTTCTACTGATCATAGCATGACTGAGATTATCTTAAGACTGACTCGGCTCTAGGCACACAGTTATATTTTTTGGGTATAAGTACTCCCAGGACTTGATGGAAGGAAATTGACACATATGATACTTCTTGATCATAGGAATAGAATCCATAATTCGTAATATCATAAATAAAGGATTTCATACTACACATGGTTCTCAACATCTTATACATGAAAGGGATTACATATAACATGGGTATACTCGCATACCTCAATATCATGGACATTCCATATCCCAACAACAACTCATAACAACACCACATATCAATAACATGGAATTCATGTGGAAACCTAAGGAATAGAACATGGACTTGTCATTTAAGCACTATTAAGTCATAAAAATATAGATTCTATCATTCTTGGCATTTTATCAAACACCTTACATGCACAACTTTGGGCATAGGTGTACTTATCAATTTGACAATCTTAATCCATTCAAAATTCATAGGTTTTAACTAACCTACTCACATGCTTCATGAAAAACACATCAAGAAACAACCTTGAATCCAAACAACAATCATCAACATGAATATAGTCATAATACAACAAGAAAATCATAATTTATAATTTAAAACATGATTCTTGAGCTCCATGGATGAAAGGAATCCATGGATGAACACTACGCATACCTTAGAAATGAAACTTTGATGAGTTGCTGGAGAGTTCTTGGATTGGGAAACTTAATTCTAGATTATCTTAGAAAAATGGCTTGAATCTTGCTTTTGGAAGATGATTTTAATAAAAACTCTAATCTTGTGATTGAAAGTGTAAGAGAGGGTTTTTGAGATGTTTAACTAAAGAAAAATAAGAGAAAGTTACATCCCTTGAGGTTTATAAGTCATGGGAGGTGAATAAAAAGACCAAAATACCCTTATGAAACCACTTCACAATTGCTGAAAATCTTAGCTGACGACCAAGGCTGAAATGTTGTCAGATTTGTGATAAGTCGTCACAAACGTCGTCACTTGGGAGCTAGTTTCTGCCTAAGGCTAATGACATTCATGATAAGTCATCACACTTGTGATAACTCATCAGAAAT